>NC_136012.1:25818706-26011206 GCF_048128805.1 Centroberyx gerrardi
GTGTGTGTGTGTGTGTGTGTGTGTGTGTGTGTGTGTGTAGGAGAGAGGGAGAGAGAGAGAAATAGAGTAAGACAGAGAGAGCGAGTGACAGTGTGTGTAGTGTGTGTGTGTGTGTGATCATGTGCAAGGCAATCTCTAAGAGGGGAAGGAAGAGGCTTTGGTCAGAAATCATGAAGCAATTCATCCCTGCTACACACACACACACACATACACAGACACACACATACACATACACACACATACACAGCACCCAGCACAAGGTAAATAGGAAATAGGTAAAATAGGAAATCAAACACATTGATTAAATTGAGCTGCATTTGTCAGGCTACAGCATTTGCCAACACACCAATACGCAATATACACAACCTGATACTTTTAACACTGATAATTACTGAAAAGTAATCCCTAATGTGCCGGTCCCTTTGGTGCCGTAGCTTTTTATTGTGGGTAAACCTGGAGGGATTGAAGCTTTATTAATATGCATTTACAATGATTGAGGTTGCATTATTAAATTACACACCTTGAAGCGTTGCTTTGGAGTTGCGGGCCTTTCTCTTAATAAAGGCAAAGTGTGCAACTGGGTCACCGTGTGCCAACCAAACGCCTCACTGACAAACAGAAATTTCTGTTTTGCATCTAGAGAGAAATTTTGTCCAATCGTTGTCGAATATCAGCTCAGCAGAATCAAAAGTCTCTGTGAGCTATGGCATCCTCATTGTGGAGGATGAATAGGCATGAAGTATGAAGCTCTGCATGAAGTATGAAGCTGTGCAAATCAAAAAAAAAATTTGACACAAAAATTACAATGGCAAATAAAGGCTTTGCAGTTGAGACACAAATCTCCTAGCAACCACGTCTGGCACTATCATGGAGGAACAATGGAGAATTGGTTGTGTGCAAATAATGAAAATTAATAGGCCTAACAACCGGGATAGAAAAAAAAAATCTGTTTCCAAATGTAGGTTACTGTGACACAGTAAACTGTCTTGTCTTTAGCCCTAGTCTCTACTCCAAAACACTCTGAGTTGTAGCTTGAGAAGAGTCAGCTCAGTTAACCTGAACAAACTGTTAGCTAGCTAACTAGCCAGCAGGCTCAGTTAGCAACACAACTGATGTTAATGTTAACATGCTAACAGTAGCTTCTTCTAGATACATTAACTAGTGTTAATAGATGTGTTTACAACAAGACAGTGATGGTTTGCTGACCAGATATGGTTAGCTAGCTAACAAGCTAGCAATTATCTAAACACAAAATGAATGACAGTGGCAGTGATGAAATGTTAAGTTCCCTGTCAAAAACACAGAAATGAACAATGTCTATTATATTCTGTTGAGACCGCCGAGTCGTACATTTAGAAACGCTAGCAGCTGTTCACAGCCACTGTTGCCCCAAGAGCTGAGGACCTCCAATATGGCCGCCAGAGGGTTACATCACCTGAAAGGCCTTTATCTAGCGGTGGAGAGTCGACCTCAAAAGAGTCGACTCCTCGACTCCAACAAGCTTGAGAGATGCGGTCGGCTCTCAGCCAGTGACTCTGGGAGACAAAGAGAGACTTCTGATTCTGATTTTATTTGTCTGTGTACATAAAATAGCTAATTGGTAAAGAGGCAATTTGGTATTGGATGGATTTATTAGTAGGTGAGTGTTTTCCTGGTTGATTCCATCATATATCCCACAGCCTTTCTGTTTCCCATGGCACATTAATAGAGCAACCAGGGATACTGAGCGGAGCATTATTGACACTTCTTAATTAGCATGAATTAGATTTATGCTATACCCTCATGAAAGAGTTAGCTTCACCTGCTGGGTGTCACATACACAGCGGCCTGTAGGAGTCGAGGATTCAATTCCAGCAACTTCCACAAGTAGAATCAGAGTTGGAATCGACTAGAAATTGAGCAGTCATGCAACACTACCTCTATTATCCAACAACTTCCAACATCCACAAGTCTCTCTCTCTCTCTCTCTCTCTCTCTCTCTCTCTCTCTCTCTCTCTCTCTCTCTCTCTCTCTCTCTCTCTCTCACACACACACACACACCCACACACACGCCCCCTCTCTTCACTGAGACCAGATAATTTGTCCACTGCTGGATCATTTCCAGCAGGATTCTGGCAGCGAGGCTGAAACCACATTATGATGTCTCACACCATATTAAACGATACCCCACTGTAAGGCAAGTCTCTCTTGCTCAATATCAGAACCATCTATCTGCTAAATGTCATTCCACTGAAAGCAGCAAGACCCAGGTATTACTTAACGCTCGCTGATCAACAATATAATGTTACCATGCAACAAAACCACTTCCACCCAGTAAGTAGAGATTTGGGTGGAGGTTTCCTTTAAACCTGGGGGAGGGGATGGATTGTAGATCAAACTGTGAGCAGCAAATCACAGTGACATACTATCAGGCAGAGTAGCAGCCTCAGTGCCACTCCATTTCCCCGCACTTGTCACAAAAGCTATACATTTACATGAGATACGTGAAAAGCTGTATCCAGGGTTTAGATTCAATGAAAATCCTACCCATGAATGCTACTAAATGATATACAATCCAATACTTTTTTCAGGGCAGGAGATCAAATTTTGAGCCATTTTTCACAGGTTCACTACTCATTCAGTAGTTTGGCGTTGTAGAGGAGTACTGGTTTATGTGAAATACAGTAAGACACTGCTAAAACCCTGATTTAAAGTGCAAGTATGTGCTAAAATATGAAATATGGCAGTCAAATTTGTTGTCGAAATGCCTTTAAATTCATGCATTGAGTTTCAAATAACTAGGAAAAGGGCTCCATTGTTTACCTGGGTGTTTGTGACCACAGGCAACCACAAAATGAGCTTCTTAAAAAACATCTTAAAAACAAAGAGTGAGTAAAAATACAGTATAATGCGTCTGAGGCAGAAATAATTGATCCTTATCTGAATACTGAGGGGTATTATACCTATAAATGAAATGTAAAATGTTGGAATCCTCCACCACCAATACTTGTATTAAGACAAATTCTTGTATTAAAAACCAGAGGGGCCGAGTCTCTGTTCTCAAGTCTCAAGTTCATTATTTTATATTGGTAATTGGTGTTTTTTGCCTTGAATGAGCCTCCGTCACAATCCTGATTTGAGCTGAAACATGTCGGTCAGGTATAACTTTTAAAATTGCCAATGCAAAGTAAAGGCTTTTAACTTAGATAGTGAGGTTTGGCTGCTCTGTGGAAAAAAGGGTTTTGTAGTCTGGAGGAAAGAGAGATTCAAGGCTCTCCAGCAATAGGTTACAAAACCTGTATTCTATTTGGCAATTCATTATGAAAACATATGAAAAGGCTTTTTAACCTGTTTTGCCTTGGATCTCTTTTTCCTGGAGACTTTTTACTTTTTGCCGTAACAGCAGAGTGCCTCGGCTCCTTTTTGATTTCTACTACATTCTTGCAGTACGCTTTCTGAAGAGCTTTCTGCCATGGACATATCTGGCACCAAGCGTCTCTCTGAAATCTTTGGTCTTTTATGAAAAAATTCCTGTATATTTGTTGTACTAAAACGATTCTGACTCTGATTCTCTTGGATAGCGGTAGGGACGAGCAGAGAAGCCCAGTGACACAGAAGCCACCTTCTTACGGTAGCTGAACATCGTCTCCCTCCATGTTCGATGTTCCCGACTCCATGTTCGCTCCCCGGTGTCTGCCTTCGTTATTTCTGGGTCACGCCGCACAGCGAGTCACATATAGAGACAAAATTATTGTTTAATTCAACAACCGATTTCTTCACCCCCGCATTGTAATCCCCACTTTACAGGGGTCGTTACAGCACTGGAGGATCGTCCGTACGGCGTGTGGCATCAGCAGAGACGTAGGGGCCAATGTCGGTGATCCCTGCTCATTTTTTTCCATTATCATCTCCTGTTTTTTTATTTGGACATGCACCGCAGGTCTTAACGATGAGGGAAATGAATCATGGGTAATAATACTCTCTGGGAGGACTGTTGAGATGAATTGTGGGTAGGCGTTGAATGGGGAGGGTGGGTTGGTTTAATGCATGTGTGAATTGTCGACAGATGGCAGGTGATGCATCCTGACGACTTCGACAGAGATCTAAGCGTATGACATATGAATCATTCCAAAATGTTATAAATCCGTTTTTGAAAAAAACAAAAAACAAACTGAAATTCATCATTCAGTATCGCAAAAACAGATGATTCTATCCCGGAAATTTGTAATCAAAAGACAGAAGTAAGAAAGAAGAAAGAAGTAAAGAAGACTCAGAACTTTACTAGTAACTCATAATGTGCTTTATTTTCATGTCAGCAATCGTTTCATAAGAGCAGATGTTAATTGTTGCAACTGGTAAAACTTCATAACTTGTTTGGGAGTGAAACTTATATATTTGCATCTATTGGGCGTTAGTTTGACGATTGCCCATAGTGACCAAGAAAAATGAAACATCCCAGCATGCATTTTCCATTGGAAATGTAAATTTCCCTTGAACCTCCTTCACTAACAACCCCGATAAATGACTGTTTCTGTTTACGCTTCATAGTCATTTTTCAAAAACCAATTCAACATCATGTCATTTTGGTAAGTGGGCGTGAAGCACAAGTTAATTAAACTCTGAAAAAGAACTTAGACCCCAAAAAGGTGCAACGCAACGGTCCATGGAGCTGGGTGGAAAAATGAGAAGTGCAACCTCATTATTGGCAAAGTTCTGTTCCAAACTTTTTCAAAGTGACACCTACTCTTACAAAATGATTGATGGCACAAAATGTGAAAATAAATTGAGGTACTTTTTAAGGGAAAGTAGGTGATGTCGGCCTTTTGCTGACAAAATGATTGGATCCTCTATATTTTAGAAGAATGAACTTGAAAAAATGAATGCATAGCGTTTTGGAAATAAGCTTTTCATTTGAGTTCTATTCCAAACTGCTATAGATCCCTTAATGAAAATAATTATAACCTCATGTTTGTCATTAAATTTCTCTCTCTATATATAGGATCCAGCCTGTAAAGGTGTAAAGATTACTTTCTTCCAGCATGAAAGGATCATGTGACAATAGCATAAATTGGACACGACATTTTCATCCTGTTTGTCATGTGGAAAAGTTAACTAACAGTTAAGTTTACGCAACTAAATCAGTTTGTTTAAGGTTAGGGTTTAGGTTTTGGTGATGGTAAAATAAAAAACCTTGCACCCGAAAATGAAGACTTCACTCACAGTAGAAAACGTCTTTTACATGAGTTGGAAATCGAACCCAGATCACCTGAGTTGAAGGTAAATGTCTCCGCCCACAGCCTTACCTGTTTCCAGTCGTGTCTCCTCCACCTGATCCTTTCCTGCTGGGGAGACACATTTCTCTCACTTTCCCTGCACGGAGCATGTTATTCGCATTTTAAGACATTGTACCCATTACACCAAATTTCATGAGACCGGAGCAACAACACAGTCCCATATTGACATTCCTCCAGGCCGCAGGGAGAAACCCAACCAATCTCCTCTCTCTCCACTCCGAGAAGATTTCCCATTCCACCAAACGTCCACAAACTTGGGAGACATTTGATAAACAACCAATTTTTCACTGTGGAGTGTCAGAGCGCGAGGGGGCTGATGTTTATGAGAAGTGTAAGTGGGGTGTGTAATTGGCTCCTTGTCTCGAAGAGAAAGAGAGGGTTTGGTAAAATCTAATGCTCTTGTGGGAGTCTCTGAATAGCTCCTTTTGTCTGAGCGCTGACGACTCATCAGTTATTAACGGCTCCACAAGAACCATCACTTCTCCAGAAAGCTTTTTATTTATTTATTTATTTTGCACACGTTTAAAACAAAATGCATGAAAAAATGAAATAAATATAAGTGTGCAGAAACCCACTCAGGGCTTATAGAGACCTAAACAACAACATTATACAGTTTATAAAAAAGAAATTTAAAAAAAGCTTCTGTTACATCAATACAGATAACGAATCGAATGAATCGGAGCAGGAGAGATGACTGTCTGGTTGCTAAGTATGGATTTGTGAGTTAGTAGTAAAGAAAATGATCAAAACTCTTGGGTAAACAGCAATACTTGTTTTTCACTCTATAAACAAACAAACATATTTGAAGAGTATTGATATTATAGACTATTAGTATTCTATATTTCTGAAAAAGAGGTGCAGAAGGTTTTAGTGAATAAGTGGCAATTCTAACAAATCTCAAATCGGCTGCTGTTATCGGTCGTCAATGCATTTATCCGGTTTGAGTGCCCAACTTTGGGGTTTTAAAAACATTGGGGTTTTAAAAACTTTTTCAGATCCTTAGAGAGATAGATATTTGCATTTTATATTTTAGCCATTTTAAACATCTGAAAAACATAAATATAAGTGACATATTTATACCCTGAGCTGGTTAATTCAGGGCTTTAATCAAGATCACATTAGTCGATTCTAAGTCATTTCCAAGACCGGCTCCAAAGCTCATCGAGACCATGTCAAGACCGAGACCAGAGCAAATCAAGTCCTGCTCAAGACCAAGACCAAACTCTGTACAAGTCTTTCCAAATGCAAAAATAACGATAAAGAAGTTTCTTTAGGATGAACAGAGATGTAAATCTGCAAATCCACTCTGTACTGTACTCTTAGGAGGACGCCCTCACAGTTTCTCTCTATATTTCCTTCTATTTCTTTCTGTTAAAGCCTCTGTCTCTGTTTTGATCTGTCATATTTGAATTATGCAGTATGAGCCTCGCCTCAGCCATCATCAGACAGCCCCACTGTTAGTTTGAAAATTTGTAAACCTGCAGTGAACCTGGCAGGAGAGCTTAGCTGAACCTTCAATAAGGTTCAACAAGTTTTACCCAAACTCCATTAACTTTTTCCATATGTATTCCCCTTCGCCACAGAAAGCTGCTGTGCACGACTTTGTGTTTCATGTAAGTTGCCAGTTGCCATGATAGAGGAATAAAAGACATTTTCATTAGTTGCATCATCTCTGTTCCTCAGTCCAATACCAGTCAAACTGTTTCATGGTGTTTTTCTGCCTTGAACTGAAAGTGCACTCGTCGTTTATGTGTTGAGTGAGTTTCATGACTCTTGGGCCACTGAAACCTTTTAAAACCCCAATTCAAAGAGGAGTTAGATAGGTTTGTGTCTCTATTGATTTTGGTGTGTGGAGGCTTTTGTTGAAGGTGCTCTTTGGTTTGGGGTTGTTACTTCATGAAAAAAAGGAGTTCCAAAGTGTTCTTCAGGGAAAAAGTTAACAAGAGACACTTGAGCTGTCTAATGTCCTGCCATTTTTTTTCATTAATATGCAGCAAGGTCATCTACTCTATAAGGGGAACCTGTGCTGTAAGTATGAAGCTTCTGTCATGTATTGTTCTTCAGTTATTGTGTTCACAAGAAAGTCAAGAAATGTCTACACACATTTCATAGCTCGTTTAAAAAAAAAAAAATTTGTTTCGGCAGTGCTGTAGCTTTCATGAGAGAGCAGCACACCAAACTGCATGAAGGAACAAGCCATGAAATAACTAGCTAACTTTTGAACCAGAAATGAAATAAAGGCTTTTTTTTTTTTTGGTTCTAATTTCCATGCCTGAAGATTGGCTTGAAACTCCTTATTTTCCCTGTTAAAGCCCTCAAACACACATGGGCATCAATGAGAAAATAAAAAACCCTTTTTGCAGATGACGACAGTGATATATTCAGAAAGGGCTCAACAGCTGGTTCAGTTACGGAAAAAGGAACATCACACCAAACATTTGCATTGCTAAATTGTGCTTTCGACCGCTGAGTCCTCCGTATATCTTTTGACTCGCAGCTAATGATGAAAAAATTCCCTCCCTGCTGCTATCTTCTCTCTTTGGAGACGCTGCCAGATTTCCACACAGTTCACTGTAAGTTCACTCTGTTTCTGCAACACAGCGCCATTTCTTGGTGGCTGGGCCTCTCGTCTACAGACAGTAAATACAGATATTGCCATTGTTGTCCCATTGAATCCCACTTTTTTCCCTGCATGCTTAATAACTGCTGCACTTTGGCTCCGTCTCCAAGAAGAAGTGTTTAGAAAAGTCGTTTCTCCTTCTTGAGCTGTTTCCTTTTCAGACGTTACAAGAAATGGTTGGCTTTTGCTCCACAGTATGCTAATTTGGCTCTACTTTATAATGTTAAAAAAAATAATAATCTGCAGCACTAATGGAGGATAGCTGCAGAATGAATCATTTGTGGGCCTTCCAATCCACATTGGTTACAACTGTGTTTGTCAGACCAGTGAAGCCGTGGCATTAGAAAGAAATTAGCAGAAATAAACAGCTGTGGGTGGGCAGGTGAAAAGGTTTTTAAGTGCGTCATATTTTACATTAATATTGTATTTGGAACAATGCGAAAACAAGAACACCCACATGCAAGAAAGCAAAAATAAGCAGCTGATTATGCAATCATTTTACTGGCTTTATTCAAATAAAGGAAGTGTGGAAAAACATGGAGGAAGAGAGAGTAAGGCAGATTGAACCAGGACAGTGGTGATGCAGGGCACGGACCCAGGAACACAGACCGCATGTTTATTTATTTAGTTTATTTGATAGGGACAATGCAAATTAACATAGTGCCACTTCAACTGGTTACAAGTTGATGCTACTGATGTTCTGCATGCAGAGATTATAGCTATTGCTAGTTTCCGACTCCTGTCCCTAGGCTTTCCTTAAGGGAAAAAAGAAGAAAATATCAAAGTTATATACAATTCTAGAACATTATTTAAAGAAGAAAAAAAAAATTATAATAATCAAGTCATGAGATAATTAAAAATGCATACAGCTCTGATTTTGCTTCAGCCAGCCTTTTAAATTTTCATTAAAAACCTTAATATCTTGGGTTGATTTTAGATTTTATTTCAGTTGGTCATGTATTCCACATTTGAAAACCCTCTGTTGTTTCAGAGGTGGGTGTCTTAAAGGCTAAGTTCAGCGATTTTGGACCTATATATATATATATATATATAATGAGTCTCTTCCATATCTGTAGTACTTGGACCCACAGACAATATTGTCTCCAGAGTCAGCTGTCAGTTGAAACAGCGAGCTCCGCTGCCTCTTGCTGATAACAATGAGTCCAAATGGGGTTTGTCAAAATATCTCCAAAAAAGCCACTTGTGGCTCCACAGGGGAGTTCAGAGGAAACATGACTCAGTTCCTCCATTACTCACACTTTCACTAATCAGGAAATAACAGAACTATTTTTTCTCTGCCGCAGCACAGACCGCTGTGTGTTACTGGCGGAGTGATCTAAAGCAATAAGCAAAATCGCTGGACTGGCTATAATATGCTGTGGATTTATTCTGTTTTAAGTTTTGGTGGATCTGAGATGATATACAGCAGTGGTTCTCAACGTGGGGTCCGGGGACCACCAGGGGTCCTTGAGGGGGTTCCAGGGGGTCCCCAGCAAATTGATGAATTGTTAAACTTCACCATTATTTCATTTACAAGAAGTAAATGAAATAATGAAACACAATTAGAGAATGTAGAAGAATGATTATTTTGATCATAGTTTCACTGTTATCTCTCTACCTACAATACAGATAGTCATGGGATTCTGGACAAAATCATATCTAACAATAAAAATATTCTCAGATTTGGGTCTGAGAGACAAAAATCTGATCAAATGGGGGTCCGAGGCTCTAATATGGACTAAATTAGGGGTCCTTGATATGAAAAAGGTTGAGAATCACTGATATACAGAACCACAAAGCTGCAAGATACGCTTTTGGTTTCATCCCAGGTGAAAAAGTGATAATGAAAGTAAACTACAGACTGGCTCTATCTGGGTTTCATACAAAAATCCTTTCTATCACTCTCCTTAGCTCTTATTTCCTTTTCTCTTCCTTTTCACTTCTGATCATGATCATAGTTGTTAGTAGTAGTAGTTGTTTTTTTACATCTATTAATAGGACACTACAGCTCGGACCTTTGCACTCGTAAATATCGGTTGCTTGTGATGTTGGTGATCCAGGAATTTAACGCTAAAAAGGCCAAGCTGCTGCTATAGCGTTGAAATATCTCTGTCCCTCATGACTTGTCCCTCCATGACTTGTCCTGGAGCCTCTTTCTGTACAAACCAGTGTTCTTAGATTTTTAAATTCATGCAAGGAAATAGTAGTTAGGATTAATTTTACCCTCTTTAGCTGATGGCGTGTTGCTCTTCTCTTAGAGCTCCAGAATCCACTCGTCTTTCTAGTGTTAGGCTTATTCTAGGCCTAATGTTGCACTCACTGCAAGTCAGTTAAGATAAAGGTGTCAGCTAAATGGCTAAAGTGAAAATGTAAGATGTTCTATGTCTTTCTTTTATTAAAATATACTCCTGTTGCAGTGCTAACATATTAATATTTCAGCTGCAGAGTTTCCTCTCAGACCGGAGATGCTGTTGAAGATTTCCTCCTCGCTCGGTTCACTGTGGGTTCAGCCTCTGTTCCAGAGACAGCGGTGCTGTGTCACGGCAGACGGGAAGTCTCATCTTCAGAAAGCAAACACTTCAGGGACCCGAGGAAAAACCGAGACAGTGACATGAGAACAAAATGAACCAAAATAAACAGCTGTAGGAGATGAAGCAGTGCAGCTACACAGACTCTCAGCCTGATCTCAAGGTGATTTGCAGAGATTCATAGAAAAGTCTTGGAGGTTTTGACTAAAGTTCTGGAGGAGAGACTCATGAAGACAAGTTCATTTGTTTCTACAGCCCTTCATCACTAGCATGTCTCAAAGGACTTAACAAAGAATGAGCCTACCTAGATGTAATGGTGCTGGTGGGAAAGTCTGACATCCGGGACCTCCCAGTTGGCTAATTGCGTTGCATTCAGGTGCTGTTTTGAATGTGTTGCATTCAGGTGCTGTTTTGAATGCGTTGCATTCAGGTGCTGTTTTGTCAGAAAATCAAACCCCGAGGACAAACAATAAACAAACATCTTGTCCTGCAGCTTAACAAGGTAATTAGACAAACTTCATTCAAACAAATGTTGGGTTCGTCTGGCTAACAACAAACTTGCAATGTTTGCTATATGACAAAAATAAAGCATTATCTTGTACATATGGATTTCTCTGGTGCATATTGTTCATATTTACAGCTGTTTATGCATTGTTTAAATATGTAATAATGTATTTACTGCTTAGTCGAAAAGATCCTGGGCAATATGAGAGCTGGAGCTAGACACGATGTTGAAATTATGTCTAGTGCTCTGGGATGGAAACAATTTGGGTTTTCTGAGATTCACACTGCATTATGGGTACATTTTGATGTCAACAAAAAACATGGCGGTGAGCAGTATTTACTATTACTATTGAGAACATAATTTCTTTCCCCTGTAGTAGAAATAACCTACTGCTCAGCCAGATAGGGAGAGAGCAGCTGGCGTCCGAAACCTTTTACATACTTTTCTGCTGGCGGACGGTTCGATGTCTATTCTGTTACCTGGTTTATTCGTGGCAGCAGTGATACTCAGTCAGTCACACGGTATCAAAGGTGCATGTAAACGCTTAAACCTGAGTGTAAGACTTTAACCGGAGTATGACCAATATCCAGGTTTCTCTGTGGATGTAAACCTAACCTCTGTCACTTCCCAACTGTAATTCACTCTGCTGTGTCAGAGCCAAAGATGTTGCACAAGTAAATCCTTTTCCCTATAGTTCACCTCACATCCTTATCGCTCTCATTCCCATATAATCCCCCTTAATACGAAGACTCTCCAAACTAGTGAAACTGCGCCCAATTTAAGTTGGATACGGCGGAGGGGTGTTCAGTTGGCTGTTTCACATGCAATCCTGTGCAATTATTGTGGTAATGCGGCTGCAATCAGCGAATACAGGTAGTTCCCTTATTATGCAAGTGTTTGAGATGTTACAGCATGCGCCGGTGATTCAGGTTCTCCGGCTTGTCTGAGGAAACAAGATGAGGAAAAATAAAGAGTACACCTGATGTCTCTCCCAAGAGCAGACTGCAGGTTTGAGCAGCTCAATTAAAATGATAAGGCAATCAAAAATGGGATCAGAGCGCTGAGGAGTTTTAAGCTTTTTTTGTTTTTTTTTAAACTTGCTGATTGTAGGAACCTGCCTCATACATGCTGATGTGAAATCAGAGGCCGTCGCTGCACTGCGGTCGGACCCAGTAGGACACAAAGCCACTGATGGAAGAATAAACAAAATGTCTGATCAGAGCGGACTGATTATGGCTGATTCCCAGGAGACAGAAATAGTCTTGGCATGCAAAACTGGAAAACATCATTACATTTTTTTAGGAATAAAAACAGAGTTACAGAGGAATAAAACAGGTAAATACAACAAAGATAAAACGGATAAAAACAGAATGTGTGCTCCTGTTTCTGATCTAAATTGTGATTTTTTTAGTGTACATATTTTACTATTTTTGTATTGTTTTGTATGTTTTATTGTGTAACCCCCTGCTGCCATTTCTTGGCCAGGTCTCCTTTGGAAAAGAGTTTTTGAATCTCAATGGGACTTCCTGGTGAAATAAAGGCTAAATAAAATTTAAAAAAATATGTAAAAGCCTCTCAGTATAAACCTTTTGCACATTCCAGACTTGACTGATCTTCACATGGTACAAAGTCATGATTTTTGTGACAGGAAAGCAGGTGAAATATCTATATATCTGTAAACTGTTCAGCCTTTCCCACTGCTTCAGCACCCTGGCAGGCTAAAGCTCAAATACTAAAGAATTCCCATACACACCACATAGGCCTCAAGAAAGCCTTACACATGGAAAATCCATAACCAGCTCCCCCATGATGCATGGAGTCGCCTTTGTCCCCAAGCCAACCTTAATTAAAATGATCAATCTGGGACCCAGCAGAGTTTGGGCTTTGTTTGCATGCTGCGCCCTCATATTGCATTAATGGAAATGGTAAATATTTAATGACGGCTTGTGTGGCCTTTCAGGAAACTTGTGTGGGCCACAGGTGTGAGGCAGAAAGTCAAAAATGTTCATTTCCTAAACACAACATGAAGTTTGGGAGAAAAAAGTTATTACCTAACGTTCATCATTCACTATTTCTAAAGTATCGAGGCTTAAGTCTTTAAAAGTGCTGTTATTATTATTATTATTATTATTATTAGTGTTATTCAACCATGGACTTATTTTTGCCCTGTAAAAAATCATGAAGAAGCCGAAGAACAGGACGACATCTTGAATGCAAAGTTATACTGCTTTAATATTTAAGATTTTGATGAGAGCCTACGTTTAATGCTAGCGTGTTTTTCCACTTTTCTGTTTCTGGATCAGCTCCTCCTCTCTGTGTATTTATAGTCCTGATTCAAAACAGCAATCCACTTAGCACATATTCCAGGAAGCCACACCAGGATGTCCTCCAAGACCGGAAAAGTAAATGGGGATGGAGAGAGAGAGACAGAGAGACAGAGAGAGAGAGAGAGAGAGAGAGAGAGGCAAGGCAGGACTGCTGCCCTGTCAGACTCATTAGGGGCCTTAAGGTCACTACGGCTATCATCACACAGCTCTTATTTGATTTGGGGAGAAGGGTGAAATCGTGTTATGCCTCCTAATGAGCGGAGAATAGGGCCAGCAGCCCAGAGAGTGAGCCGAGGCCTGTCTGGCACTCTGCACCGCTGACATTTTTGTCCCCGCTCTCGGTCAGGCTTAAGAAGAAGGGACAAGGACGAGGTTGGGGGCCGAGGAAGTGTAGAGAGCAACTCTCACTGGAACTGCTTCGGAGGATGTGTCTTCCTCTTCTTGTTTTTCCCCAGCGAGACGACCAGCAGACAGAGTGCAGGCTGCTAATGAGGCCGAAGCCCGCTCACCATAACTCTCAGCTCATTGCTGAGGTCAGTGTTACCAGAGCAAACACCAAAACACACCGAAATACCCGAGAGGAATGTGGTGTAAAGGCAAATTAGCTACACTGCAAAAAAATGTCGCCCATTTCTAAAAGAAAGAGGCCAGGTCTTAATAACCCAGTTTCAACCTCTTAGTATATCAGAACCACCATTATACAGACACATACTGTATAGCAGCATACACAGTATCACACCATATCTGAGAGCTTCTGCAAACTCCCTTAGATTTGCTTTCCCTTAGGTAGTATTCTTCATCTGCTCTTTTTTTTTCACAGATAAAAGGTAACATTATCTATACCGAGTTGTTTGACAGGAGATTCCTAGAAGCATTTTGATGTTCTTTATCATAGGATGCCCTGAAAGCCTTGTTTTGTCAGGTTGGTTAATAGTGCAGCAATGAAAAGAGCGTCCAGGTGAAGGTAAAACATGAAAACTGAAAAGATGAACCCACCAAAAAGGAGAATACAAACACTACAGCTTTGCAGGCTGAATGAGCAATGGATTGTTTGCAATTTTATTTTTATAAAGTACGATTAATAAACTCAAATGGTCTAACATTAAAATAACCAAAAGACGGCACTTTTTAAGCATGTCCATCAAATGTGATTACAAATGTGCCTACAATAAGGTCTAAATACAATATTAGAAGTAGGCACAAGCAAATCTAATAAAAAATGCCCCTCAAAGCAACTCAATTTGATGGTTTCTGTAAATAATATGATGAAGAAGAGAGTTTAATTGCTTCCATTTTTAGATACCTACCAACTAAGACAATGCGTGGGTGTAATTTATGAAAATGTAGTTTACAGCAGGAGATGTTTTGACAAATCTTGTTCTGACATATTGTTAGAAGCAAGACGCAGCAGAGCTCGCCGTTTCAACCGACAGCTGACTCTGGAGCCAATACTGTCTGTGGGTCCAAGTACTACAGGGATGGAAGAGACTCATTATATAAGGTCTAAAATCTTGAAGTATGTGTGCTCAGACTCGTCAGGCTCTGCGTAGAAATGCTCAGTACAGACAGAGACAAATCCTTTTTCTTGTGTTTCCTCTTCAGTGTGAAGTAAAGGAGGACGAGGAGAGCAGCAACAGCCGGCGCCGCTCTACCTACCGGGGTGTGAACGTCACCATGATGGAGAGTTGTGGCCAGTATCAGGAAACTCTGGAGACCGAGCGCGGCGCAGGAGCAGCTCCCAGCATGCTCCGCTGCGATCGAGTCGAGAAGCAAGCCGTCGCCTCCGTCTGTGTGGCCCAGATGTCCGAAATATGAACTCCAATTTGCCTTTGCCACATGAGTGCCAGACAGTTTACACAATCACAAAAAAAAAATGGAAATACAGCTGACAATGTGCACAACACCAAGCTAGTCCTCCAAAAGATAGAAGTTATTATTATGCAAATACTATTTCACCCAGATCTGAGGCAAAAGCAACAGTAGCCGCTTCCCCAGCACTCACAGACTAATGTAATACACGGAGACTTCTGGAGGCATCGTCATTATATCTGAGCCCCCTAAAAGCCTCGAATGGACTCAATTATGCCTTCATCAGAATGAATGAATCAGAATGTATTTCCCCTTATCTCCCCTCGCCCCGAGCCTCTATTTCTCCCACAGAAACAGACATTAAAGTCTCCAAATGCAGAGATTAGATCCGTTCAGGCCGGCTGCAGCAACATGGCCGGGGAAATTAATACCAGCCACCAGCCAGAGGATAGAAAAAGGAAACTTAAAAGTGGTTTGCGGATATATTTGGCCTTAAATTAAATATCGGATATCGACCAGCCAGTGTCGTCTACTGCAGATATGATGACGTTTTCCTTTCCGAACAAACAGACAGAAAAACGGTATGTATTTTCTTTTATTCTCACATTTAATTTATTCATTTAATTGCTCAACTCTGTGTTTTGTTAATTAATTCTTTATTTAAAGGCCTAATGTTCCCCTTACTCTTTAATAGGTGTGGTGGGTCATCCTGCCTTCATTAGCATGACTTTTAATGGAGAGTTTTAATGTCCCATGTTGGTCTGAATGATGTTTCAGAGGCTTTTCCACCCTGACAGGAATAGAAGAATAAAACTCTGAATCCTTGTGATCTTTTGGCATGAAAATGATAAAATTTAAAGATATTGAATAACAGTTTAGCCACTGGAAGCCATTCAAACCCAGTATTGGTCGAACCCTAATAGGCACTGCAGAATTCCCCCTTTCTGCATTTATTTATCTTTCATTAGTAGCCAACTGCAGACAATTATTTCTTGAACCAAATTAGTATATATATTTTTTCAAATATTTCCTCTTGAGGATGCAGCAAAAGCAAACCAGTAGTAAGGAAGCAGTAAAAAGTGAGATTTCTATAATAGCTGCATCTATGGTTTTCTGTCCTGAATACAGATATAGCAAAGCCTGAATTTTTCACACACTCATACGCTCAGGCTTGTATGAAGTGATTCACCCCTCTTTTTGTTTTTAGTTATTTTGCATAGAATTAGAATAAGAACTATTTTTTAACTTCTTATCTAATGTAAAAACTAACTAAAAACATTAGAAACTTCTCTTGCATTAGGAAAAAATAATAAATGATAGATAAATAGTAATTATCAGGAAAGATACTTCTTGAAAAGAATTTGCATGTAGTTTTTTTTTATTTCTTTATTTATTATGAAGAGAAAAATAACACTATTAGAATACACAGAGATGCTCCACTGACTCTGAGACAGCAGTGAATATTTGTTTTTGGGGAAAAAAATGGCAGCAGGGTAAATAACACTGATATAGTTAAGCAAAGACACATTAATTAAATTCATATTTACAGAAAAAAGTCCTTGTTTGAGAAAAGGATTCCTTACCTCCTGTTTAATATAAATTGGCTTGATGAATTCTCAAACTCTTTCCATAAAGGACATTCCACCCAAATCTGAGTCGCTTTATTCACCAAGTACAATAAAATAACAGGAATTAGTCTTGGAGGCACTGCTGCAGAAACACAACAACAACTAACCCTGTACCACAGAACATACACACCATTTTAATTTAAAAAGTTGCTGATACACCGTCCTGCACCAACGTTAAAAAGCCAAAATGAATGTTGCAACAACGTCCGTAATTGTCCATCCCTGCTATCTGCATCATTTTGTGAAATTGGGATTGGACTGCGGACTGATATCAGTTCAAAACAGTTTCCAAAGCTGCTTTAATATCAATTTTTCCACAGCATGAAGTCATATTCTGAAAATGTTGCACTCGTTTGGGTCGATGTTGATGATGAACAGGACCTTCCTTACAGTGCAAAGGGACAGGGCAACACATACAATACATACAGAGCAATATGGACTGTAGATAACACATATCATTCACAATATCATATCACAATTTTCTCGACCCATAGAGAACCTGCATGCTCTATATGATGAGTTACAGCCACATGATTCGTTGTTTGGAAGAGGAGGTGTACCTAATAAAGTGAGCGTACATTCAAGGTTCTTCAGCAAAACATATCATGCTACATATACTGTTCATATTACAGTAACAGCAGGATATACTGGACTGGAGACTGTGTGGAAAAACCTGCAGTGAGGTTTGACACCGCGCCGACGAAGCGACATGAAGAAGAAAGGATTAGAGGCTTTTGATTGTTGCCGGCAAAATAATGTTCTGTTTGCACAACAGCAGCCTCTCCATCAGCCCTCCGTCCCATGTGGAGCCGGTTCCACTCAGATGAATACATATCATATTACCTCAGACACAGAGATGAGAAAATCCATTAAAACGGGTCATGTCATGGGAAATGACAGAGGCTGATCTCTCTCTCTCTCTCTCTCTCTCTCTCTCTCTCTCTCTCTCTCTCTCTCATGCAGTTATTTTCCTTGCAGACTGCATGGCCTTGCATAGCGTATGAGATGAAAAGCCGGCGGCCATGCTATGTGTGTATCGATGGGTATTTCATTGTCCAATACCCGACCCGGCCTTTTGTGCTGAGTGCAGCTACTTCATTTCAGAACAAATCGTTTGGAGGAATATTACACCGGCACAATAAATCCCAACAATAAAAACTGTCATCACCCTGCTATCTTACAGCAGTGTGAACAGCGGGCCTCGTGCTGCACTGCAATCCGTTATGAATTTCTGATAAATTGGTGTTTACTGGTTTTGTTTATTTGAGAAGATTCATTCCAAAATGAGATGTTCGGCATTTGAACAATGTGACACCGACTGACAAAATCACAGTTGGCATGAACATAAAATTCAGTGTTGAATATGGCTGAAGTCATTGACCATAATAAGGCTGTTTCTTACAAAATACTTAATTTTAGAGGATGTATTGTAATATTCTGGACAACTTTGCATGTTAGCAGCTCCAAATGACAGCGAGAGGTAACTGTTTGAAAACTGTTTGAACTTCAATACCCAGAAATCCTGTAATGTGATGTCATTAAACGTCACACAGCTCGCTCATGTTTGCCAACCCAGCCGGTCTGTGATGTTTCACACCAAAGGAAAGAGACGAGAGGGGAAAAGATCTAATGTTTCTCTGCTGCTGTTTAGGAGACAGTTTGGATTTCACTCTTAAGTTTTGATTCATCACTTACTGTGGGCAGAGAAGTGTCCATACCCGAAACGGCAACACCAGAATTTAACTGGGCAAATACGGTGAATCTATGGCATCTCAAATAGTGGCCATTGGATGCTCTTCTCTGTTGCAGCACCGCTTTGTGATTTAGATTGATGTGACGGGTGTATCTCTACATTAAAATCTCACTTATCACTTATCTTATAAGTATATATAAGATAAGCATAAGCTTAAGACGGACCTGTTCAGCCTTGCTTTTTCTTAGAACTGTTATTTAACTTCTCTTATTTTATCTTATTTCCTCGTTTACTCCAAGTCTCACGCACTTCATTTTATAGCTTGCACTACTTTATTTTTTCATCTGTATTTTATTATTTTATCTCATTTCAACTGTTATTTTATTCTTCATGTATTCATTTTTGTATTTTAATTTTATTAATTTTAATGTGTTTGCACGAAATGTGTTATATAAATAAAGCGTGATTTTATTTGATTTGACTTACCGCAGCTTTAAATAGTAAGCAACAAACACCAGGTAACATGTTTTCCAAAATAGATCTATTTTAGAAACATATTTTTGTCATATTTCTTATAACCTGCTGCGCCCCAACATCCAGTCCTTTGCATGCTGAACATTGACATTCCTGTAATGTCGGCAGGCAGCACTCACAAATCCCTCGCTGTGTGCTGTCAGTTCGGGGACTCGGCGTCGGTTGAGCCGGGTGTCGGAGGCATCCTGAACTCTCGCTGCCACGGGCGAGCCGACGCTCCTCACACACCCCGAGC
The DNA here is from genome assembly GCF_048128805.1 of Centroberyx gerrardi. Taxonomy (NCBI): domain Eukaryota; kingdom Metazoa; phylum Chordata; class Actinopteri; order Beryciformes; family Berycidae; genus Centroberyx; species Centroberyx gerrardi. Next base: position 25,837,859 of record NC_136012.1, read on the forward strand.
TCTCGCCCCGCTCAGAATAGATAATGACGCTCCATCAAAAGGAAAAGATTCAGCCGCAGCTCCGGTTAACGTGTTCAGGCTCGGTTCTCAATCACAAAGCTGAATTTAACCCGTTCGACCAGCTGATCTCCTATTCAGTGTGTGATACTGTTATATTTTGCCATTCATAACTGACTCAAATTATGAGAAATGACGTTATCTGATTGACACTAAGAGAGGTTTTTAGTGACTTGTCTCAATTGATCTTTATTCCCAACATTGTGGCATAACTGCATTTCAATACAAAATTTGATTGTCTCATAATGGAGATTTGGTGTGAAGACAGGGGTTTACAATAAAAACACATGAAAAACACACTGTAAACATATTAAAAACACATAAACACAAAAATATCCACATAACAAATCACCTCCATCATACAGTATACCATATGGCCAGAACTCTATTTTCTATTATATTCATGTAATGTCTCTTGTATCTGTAGTGACAAAGTGCAGGCTGGGTTTTTCTTTTCTTTTCAAACTTGATAAATGAAACTCACAAAATAAACGGTTGCCATGAAAGTACTAATTGTATCTGAAACATTGCCAATCTCCATGCCCAGTCATTCCTAACGGGCCTCCTAACGCCCCCTTTATTTCTGAATTATTCATCTAAATTGTGTGTGTGTGTGTGTGTGTGTGTGTGATGAAACACCTACACTTTGCATTTAAAGTAAAAACAAACTCTTATCCAATTCTGTACTTTTTGCACAAACAAACTTCAAGCGTGCGGTTGGAGAATTCACATAACTTGGGTTGTAATGATTCTCCTGATCTGTAGCTCCTTCTGTTGTGCTTCATTTACACTTTAGACATTCAGGTGGCACACCGAGTAGCAGAGCGATGAGTGAGCAGGCAGGGGGTTATGTGTATTGCTTAAGGGCATTTTGAGTTTGGATACATTGGCTATGTTTCCATGCAGGTTTCCAAGTCCGTTCTGAAAGGAATAGTTCACCCAAAAATGAAAATTCAGTCATTATCTACTCACTCCCCCATGCCAGTAGAAAATCAGGTAAGGTTTGTTAGTCAATAAAACAGTCCCGGAGATCCCTGGAAGAAGTACAATGCAGCTTTCTCTAAAACAAGTACAGTCGCCAGAGACCTGCCTTCAGACTTAAAAAAATAACAGAAAATAACCACAAAATGGCTCCATGCAGCTCTTACAGGATAATCCAAGCCTCTTGAAGCCAACAGATCCCAAAGTGACTTGAAAAGATCGACATTAACACCATTATTTAGCTGAAATTGCCACTCTAGCTGTTATTTCAAAATGCATCATGTTTGCGAGCACCCCGGCCTCGATAGGTAAGACTAGCTCCAATTAGCAGAAACTTTCGGTTTGGCCGTTTAGCCTTCAAAATAAAAGCGCGAGATTTGAAAATAGGTAGAAATACTGTTTTAAACCAATTACTTTGTATTTAATCGTCAAATTCAATAAGTGAGCATCCATATTAATGTTTGATGTCATAATAATAATGAAAAATGCCATAAAATGTGCCATTTTTAACTATAAACGCTGCATTATTACACTGTGCAGAATACATACAGAACGGAGACTAAAGCGGACATCAAACATTAATATGGGTTACAACGGACGATAATGTTCTTTGCATCCTTGACTGAGATCAATTCAAAGAAATGGGAAAACTTCCAGCTGCTGAAAGTCTGAGTCTCTCCCTCACCTTCCATCTTTTGTTTTGCTATTTTAGCTAATAGCCAACGTAAACCTGCTGCATGTCCTTAAGATACATATGATGAAAACACCACACAGGAATTTTGAAAAAACCCCAAAACTTAATCACATTACTGTACTGCCCAACACAGATCATAACTCAGTTAACATAACCCAAGTAAGATCATACTCTGATTATGAGAAACCTAGTTAAGATGCCTGGCTCACTCCCATATTATCCACAGGTTGCTGTGGTGTGTAAAACATCTTCCTCCTTTCACTTTTGGTTTTAGCCGCCTGTGTAAACTCAGACTCACACAGCATCATGGGAACATTTTGAAGCTCAGTTGGGGAGAGGGTTGTGGACAGGAATATTCTGTTAACTGGTTTATTCATGGCAACAGGCAGACTCAACCACAGGGTATCAAAGGTTCATGTAAACAGTTTAAGCAGAATAAGAGCGTAACCAGAGCGTGGCCAGCAGCCGGCTTCCTCCCTGCATGTAAAGCTGCTGGCTGTTGTGGGGAATAAACCTGTGACCTTATAGTTACAGGACCATCTCTTGTATATGAAAACTGTATGGGTTTAGTAGGGGAGTCAAAGGAGAAAGGGTTCAGGTTAGAGAATTAGGATTTGTTGAAGTTTGTTCCAGAGAGGTCCTGATGGTCCAGGGGTCAAAGGTGCGTACCATGTAAACGCAACGTTCTGGGTTTGAATCTGGCCCAGGACCTTTATCACATGACATCTCTCTCTCTCTCTCTCTCTCTCTCTCTCTCTCCCCCCCAATCTTTCATCTCTTTCTCTACTTGGAAATGCCTAATAAAGGCAAAAATGACCCAAAAAATGAACTTGAGGGAATAGTTCACCCTAAAATGAAAATTAAGTCATTATCTACTCACCCCATGCCAGTAGAAGTCTGAAGACAGGTCTCCGGCAACTTCAGTTGTTTTGGAGAAAGCTGCATTGTACTTCTTCCAGGGATCTCCGGGACTGTGTTATGGACTAACAAACTTTACCCGATTTTCTACTGGCATGGGGGTGAGTAGATAATGACTGAATTTTCATTTTTGGATGAACTATTCCTTTAAAAAAAGAAAGGTTAAAGAGCAGTGGCTGATTGTAACACTTTGTTTGGATAGTCCAATGTTGATACTCAGCTAACTATCAGGTGACAAAAAGTAGATTTTCAACAAGTGTCACTTGCCTATTTGGTGAATCAACACAGACTATGTAACCCTTAACCCTAACCCTTATCCCTAATCCCAACCCTAACCCTTAACCCAAACCTAACCCTCATCCCATTTCTAACATTAACTCTAACCCTAAAGGTCTTTGTACACCAAGTCCGTATTTTTCATATGCGTTTTTTGAATCCGTCATCCGATAAAAATCGTTACGCACAGAAACCTTGCACACTGAGTCCGATGCGTTTTATTATTCTATTCGTTGCGAAAATTCGCAATAGGAGGTCAAGCAGTGAGGATGATTTTGTGGTCCTCTCACTTCTTAGTAGAAAAAGAAAAAGAAAATATTGGGTCCATCCGATCCTGAGAAGGCGTCAAGAGCAAGGAGAGTTTATCCCGATAGTTTCCAGGTCTATTTCAGGATGTCAGTGTCCAGTTAGTTTACAGACAAGATCATGGTCAATAGTTGTCCTGTGATCAGTCTGTTTATGGACTGCAAATGGTAAATGGACTGCATTTATATAGCGCTTTTCTAGTCTACCGACCACTCAAAGCGCTTTACAACAATGCCTACATTCACCCATTCACACACACATTCATACACCGTTGGCGGCAAGCTACCACGCAGGGTGCTGGCGCAACCATCGGGAGCAATTTGGGGTTCAGTATCTTGCCCAAGGACACTACGACATGCGGACTGGAGGAGGACGACCCGCTCTACCTCCTGAGCCACAGCCGCCCCATACTTTTCTGCCAGAGCTGATAGTATCAGTGTTTCGAGGCTGTGTCGGAGATCCCAGTAGATCCAGTCATGCGTAATGGTAATTACCTCCACCAAGGAGGTTATGTATTTGGTGCCATTTGTTTGTTTGTTTGTCTGTCTGTCAGCAGGATTACGGAAAAACTACTGGCCCGATTTTCATGAAACTTCGTGGAAGGGTATAGCATGGGCCAAGGAAGAACCCATTAAATTTTGGAGCGGATCCGGATCCGACTCACGAACAAGCCTCACGAACAAGCAATTGGCCTTGGCGGAGGTCTGCGCTCTCCGAGTGCCCTTCTAGTTGGTAATGTAATTGGTAATTGGTAATGGTAATGGCAATTCCAAGCTGTTCTGTAATCACCTGCCACAATCTATCTTTAAATTCTGCATCTCTGTATTCTTTACTTTGTTTGTCGTAAAGTGTCATCATCCAAGATGCCATTTTGGATGATGAATAACAACAGTACGGTGGCTCTGAGTGGTCAAACAACTCTCTAAAGGCTTTTGACGGATGCAAAAAAACGCAGAAAATCAAACCTGTTCCGAAAACTTTAATGATGGACGAAAGTTTCGGAGTCTGTGTGTAAACGTGATTGACACAACGTGAGGTCGTATTTATTTTTAAATGTGCGACAATTTCGGACGAAAAATACGGACATGGTGCGCAAAGGCCTTAACGCTGAATATCTTTAAACTACTTTTGTTTCTATTCTGAGTATCACTTGAAACTCAGCAGACCTTTAGTGCCACATTATAGTCACTTGATAGAAAGTTGAGTATCAACGTTGGACTATGCAAATAAAGTGTGACCGGCTGATTTGTTCCAGTTCAGTAACTCGTCTCTGTCCTCTACTTCCTCCCCAAAATCTCTCTTTCAAATCCCACCAGAACTTTCTCTAGTGTCTCTCCTTTCCTCTCAGGCTCCTGCAAAGCTTCCCTGCTGTTTCAATAAAGAAAAAAAATGAACCAGCAGGTGGATTGTCTAATCTCTTGTAGTAAAGTAATCCCACCCGATTGTGAAAGCTGTATTTTCGCCGTAAATTGTCTGAAGAGAACACGTAAATCGATATTAGGGCTGGAAAAAAAACGCTGCACAGTAAGTCTGTTATACAAGTAATGATTGATGAAGTTACTGATGATTTAAGACAGAACTCTCACCAGCAAGGTTAAAATCTGCAAAAGTAATTATAGCTTAACCTTTTACTTACAGCAATAAAATACTGAGGCGGTTTTTGAAAAGGTCATTTACAGATAAATCAGGTACGTGAGGACAGTGTGTGAAGATCAGAAATGTATGTCATTTTAAATGTATTTTTTTTTTATAATATGGATATTCTAGATATCCATTTGGGGAGAAACAGTTACTAGATGTTCATGGCCCAATATTTAAGACGCACAAAGGATTACATCCTCTGAAATGTTGGCTCAAGATGGGTGATAACTTCAGTAATGTGAAACACTTTATTTCGCTTTCATGCCAGAATTGATTTTGTCAGAGTAGGCGTTATTTATCTAATTTTGGAATAAAACCCTTCATAAACGTCTTCAAAAAGATTCACTCTGTTTTTCTCTCACTATTCTAATTTGCTTATGGTTAGAAATGTTTCAGATACTTGTTAAACAATAGATATGATTCAAATCTTTTTTTTTTTTTTGGCGATTTGGACTCAAAGACATTACTATCAACCCTCACACTCAAGTAACAGCAGTGAGTATCAGCTGTTGCAGCTCTGTTATCACGGCAATAATAGAAAGCATGATATCATTCAATCCCATAATTAGACAAAATGAGATGAGATTAGATGCTTCATAGCCATTACAGCTCCGTTGTTACGGCAATAATTGAATAATTGTATTAGATTAGATTAAAGTACAAGAGATTTGATTTGATCCCATCAGTTTAGATTATATTTGACTGATTTCACTGTCCACCATGGTGGAAATCTACCTTTGGCTCCTCCCTCTTGTGTTATATGTCTTGTAAATTCACACAACACAATACAATACAACCCTGTACAATACAAACCATACAGTAGTGCAGTACAGTAGTGTAAAATAGTAGAAACAAGAGAAACATTATACTAGAAAGAGGGTAGATGTAAGTGCAAATTAGTCACTTATATTCCTCATTAATTAACATCTGTATGGAGCATCGTATTTAAAAAAACAACAATATAAAAACCAAGTGGTCTGCTTCAGAAATGAGCGCAATTTCAATCCCAGAACTCTTTTTTCCCCCCCCAAGTGTTTCTGAGTCCAGGTTGTCCGACATCGATATCCCTCTGCCCTTCAGTCCTCTGTAAATGCCACGGAAAGTCTTGAGGCGTGGAGCTGAGGAATGAATACAGTGCCCTGCGTTCACCTCGGCCTTTGCTTGTTTAACTTTTAAGGGAAGGTTGACTGAGAACACATTCTTATTTACAGCAAAGGCCTGGGGAAAGGTCGCATCGGGAGGGAAGGTTACACAGTGTGGCAGGTAGAGGCGGGGCTGTGCGTCGGTCGGGAGGCGGAGAGACACCTGAACCCCATTAACTCTCCCATGTATACGGTGTATAGGGAGCCGAAGCCTTCCTGTGGTTGACTAGTGGCTAACGTGATTTTCCATTGACCATAAAGTAGTTTTCTGTTATTTTAGGGCATAGAAACATACATAAAAGACTTTGTAACAATGGAGAACTAGCTACAGTACAAAGTAGATCAGTGGTTCTCAACGTGGGGTCCGGGAACCACCAGGGGTACTTGAGGGGGTTCCAGGGGGTCCCCAGCAAATTGATGAATTGTTAAACTTCAACATTATTTCATTTACAAGAAGTTAACACAATTAGAGAATGTAGAAGAATGATTATTTTGATTATAGTTTCTCTGTTATCTCTCTACCTACAATACAGACAGTCACGGGATTCTGGACAAAATCATATCTAGTAATAAAAATATTCTCAGATTTGGGTCTGAGAGACAAACATCTCATCAAATGGGGGTCTGTGGCTCTAATGTGGACTAAATTAGGGGTCCTTGATATGAAAAAGGTTGAGAATCACTGAAGTAGATGAACCAACTGTTGACAGCAGCTGATCCTCCTGAGTAGGGAGCAGACTGTCGCTCATGGCAGGTTTTCACCTCTTGAGATGCAATGTGAAACTTCGCTAATGTCTGAGTTCAGGCTCATGATAGTAACTGCTGACGTTTTTTCATTGTAGTCTGTGAAGCTGTACGGTAACATAGCTAGCTGGCTAGCTAGCTACCGTAGCTTGTTCCCTTTGCAGGAGATGGAACATTCCAATTAGCTAAGAGCCTGCTGGGTAGTTTAGTTTTGTAACTAAATTTGTCGTTCATGTAAATAATACTGAATTAATTTTTGTGAAATTAAGCCAAACGAGATGTGTTGATGCTTACTACAATATATTTCAAAATCAAAGGCATATGCTTTAGATTGCTTATATGAAGTAACCGCCCACACACTGATATAGGGTAAAGTCAACACAAGGGTTGATGGAAATTACATCAACTTCAGCTCCCTATACTGATAGATAGATAGATAGATAGATGATGCCCCATCTTGATACTTAAATGAAAGCTGTACCTCTTACTTTGTAGTTCCTGCAGTGTTCTGTCATGTGTCTATAGATGTGCTATACCATGATAGCGGAGCAAATCTTCAGATCAAGGCCACATATCGTCATTTACCTCACGTTGTTTAATAGAGAAACACTCATTTCCATTTGCATTCTAATCATGTTTTATTCCTCGTCAACTCCACAGCTGATTGGAGTCGTAATGACTGAAAAAAGTCAGTGTATTCTCTGTCAGCGGGATGTGGCGACAGAACAATTTTGCTGGCACAAAATGCTCTGATTTGCATTCTAATTAGCACTCTAGCAAAACTGCAATAGTCTTAAAACTCTCGTTGCCAGTGCCGGCTGCCCATTCAGCTCCCTCTCAATGGTAAAACACATTTTGGCAAGCAAACTTTCAAATTCTGGCATGTTTGACGGCTCTTTGCATGGCACTAACTGCTTCTTTCCAACACAAAGTTGATATTTCATCACACATAAACCACAGTTTCACATCAAATGAATAACAACTTTGCATTTCTCTTTCAACTAATACAGTTACACATTTATGCTACACATGCAGTCATGGTAGAAGTCCTGTTTTTATATGCTTGCTGCACTGCTGACCACTTACAACAGCTTCAGTATGTCACTTTAGACCTGCACACCCCAAAAGACTGAGCTTTTTGTCAAATAAGGCATTGCGACTTTCATCCTACCCAGTTAATTGTTGATACACTAATGCAGTGGTTCCCAAAGTGGGGTCTGGAGACCAAAAGGCGTCCTTGAGAGGGTCCCAGGGGGTCTTCAGCAAAATGAGGAATAGGTTAATTTCACTATTATTTCACTGCCTTTCAGTTACCACAGTGAGAGTATGTATAAGTATGACTTTTTGATCAGAAGTTGTTATCTCCCCACCCAACATTTGGCCTACAAAATTCCTGTGATTACAAGAATACATCTCACGATGCTCTTGAACACATCATCAGTGATGTAACCTGGGGTCACTGGGTGTTTCAGGTCTTTGACCACCAGCCGTGGTTGAGCAGACCACGACTTGTGTTCAAGCGGCATTATGCTGCAGATCCCCATGGAGCTCCCCTCCTTATCCAAAGCCATGTTGGAGCTTTCTCCGCTGCCTCAGCGATGTTGCAGAACGCTCTCCTCCTCCTCACTCCAGTGCCCTGAAGGCTTTGAAGAGGGATTGGCCAGCAAAACCCCTCCAAGTTACATCTAACAACCCCATCTTCTCAGACGGGGGTTCCTTAGGACAAAATCTTATCAAATAGGGGTCAATGGTCTAATCAATACCTGTTTGGAGGTCTGAAAACCTTTGGGAATCCCTTCACAATGGCTCCACACCCAAGAGGAATTTTGTGACAGATTTTTGGACAATCCTGCAGTGCCAATACAGGACAGATGCAGAGTGAGGGTTTTATTTTATGACAGAAACGAACTTGAGCAAGACACAGAACCCCTACCTGCTCACTCACTGCAAGTTGTGCTGGATAAGAGCGTCGGCTAAATGCCTAAAAGATACTATAAATATATTAAACACAATAAATAGCATAGATTTTGGCACAGTTAGCTAGTGTTTACCTTTTTCACTGCTGATTTATCTACAGTTTAATATGGATTGAGACGACATTGTCAGCTTTTGATTTTGGGTCTGTACTGGCCTTCGTATTAAATCACATTACAACATAGAGGCCACTGAAAAAGGCCAACTTCAGCTAGCTATCCTTGGAATTACACTGTCAACTATGTGGTAGAGTTAGACAGATATATTGGCCTGATATTTGCCTTTCATTAAAAATCGGATGTCGTAAATTTTGCCCAACAGATGAGGATTTGATTTTACTCAACAGCTTCAGCGGTGTCAGTCTGTAAAACCTGCAGTGAAGCCTGCAGCCTCACCTGCCTTAAGAAGCTGCTAACCCACCTAAGAGTTTCATTATCCTGGGTTTTAATGGAGAGTGTTATTGTCCCACAGTGCTCTAAATGCTATTTCAGAGGCTTTTCCACCCTGACAATAATAAAATTCTGGGGAAAACACTGAATCCTTGCAATTTTATGGCATGAAAATGATCCAATTTAAATGTGCAGAATATCAGTACAAACTATCGGGTATCAGCAGCTTCAATCCAAAAATATCAGTGTCTGTATTAGCCTTCCAAAACCCCTATTGGTCAAACCCTACTATGTGCTATAATACTGAGCCTCCACTGCAGGCTGAGGGCTTCCAGGTTTATATTACTCCAATGCGGCGCCAAGTTATTTGGCCTCTCCTCCAGAAGGAGTCAACAACCCATAAATTTCAGCAACTGAAGAGGCCGCTTTGAAACACAGAGGTGCTTTATAGTCTGTGTCACTCGATGCAGCACAGTCCCAGGCTTCTCTAGTCGGTCCCCTTCCTCTCCAGCTCTGACACACTCAACCAGAGACACCACTTAGGCTACAGCTACAGGTTTAAAATTTATCATCCAATCATTTCAGGATATATTATGTGGCAGTTCTGGACGCACAAAAAAATCTGATTTGCTCACATTGCTATCACATTGTCTCAAAACCAAATATGGAAGGTCAGGTTCGTACAGCCTGGTCTCACAAAATTTCATGAAATGAGCATGCTGTGAATAATCTAACATGCACAAAATGTTAGAGAAACAAGTTTTCCCACCATGAAAACATTATGTGTAGGGCAATCATTACAAACACATATTGCATTGCTGAGCTTTGTTCAAACCCAGAGAACTTTATTTTAAATTCTAGTCAAGATGCCAAGATTTCCAAAGATACCAAATACATCAGGCTGGATTACAGGGAAATGTGTATAAAATGAAGCACAAGACAAATAGATTTTTCTATTTGTTGTACTTGTGCAGCCATAAAAAAAATGCCGTCCTTGGTTTGAATATTTCACTCGATATAAGCAGCTGTAGCTTCAATGAAGCGTTGGAATGAGCAGATACAGAATATGGATGTGACATTCGTACAGTCGTACAGTATGGAGGAAATGGTATTTTCTAAATTTGAAGCTTCTTAAGGGGAAATTTAAGGGGAAAATCATGATTAACCTAACCCTAACCAAAGGTTTAGTTGCCTAAATCTTAACCCTACCCTTAACTGATGTTGTTTTACTTTCCTAAACTTAACCATTAGCCAACCTTTCCATGTGAAAGTCGTGCTATTCTCACATAACCCTTTCATGGTGGAGGAACGTATGAATCTTCATATTATTTGTGTCCACAACATGTACAGTAATCTGCGTTTCAGATTCAGATTCAGTTTTGTGCTCAAATCTCCAAATTTTGTGAGACTGTGTGAAATCTATTTAATCTGGATGCAAACCAGCTGTAACGCACATTCATGCAATGTAAAGAGATGCAGAGGGAGAGCAGGAAGAAGTAATACAGGCACAGATTTAAATAAATACAACCACAGGAGACGCATAGCAAGTAGTACTGTGATGAGATCTCATAAAATCACATCAACATGACAAGTAAAGCCATAACCATAAATGGGTTTCTGGGCTTCCAGGGAAAACTGATTAGAGTGCCGCCATGCACTATACTGGCCTCCACTTTCATCTGGACAAAGGTATTGCTTGTACAGAAGTGGACTGTATATCATTTAATAGCATATTATTTTTGTTGATATGACATGAAATTGAAACTTCAATCCTTTTAAAAACACAGAAAAGCCACTATAGTGGGGTGTAGGAACCAGTCAGTATTTGTGTGGAGAACAGAGGAGACAGATGTTTCCCCTCCCACTCCCTCAACTGTTGTTCACAGCATAATCAAGGAGCAGATGATTGTACATTTGTCTTAGTTACAATGATATACTTTACCTTAACTTCACCACAGGTAAGTACTGCAAGAAACAGTGAGGAAGCATCAGCAGAGAAATGTTTTTATATTCATTTCAGAGCATCACCTTTGATTTTTTACCTAAAGATGAGGTATTTTTCACATCATCAACAAATTGATGTCATTACCTGCCATCTATGAAACAACTGTTTTTTGGAAGTTTTTTTTTTTCAGTAGAAACGTTGTTCAGAAATATTTGTAATGTTTATATTGCAGCAAATTTACAGGTTGTTTTGACACTGGAGCAAAATCTAAATGGCTGGTAAAGTTTTTCCCTGTTAGGAACTATAGCAAAAGGGCAATGACTATTATTCTATTAATTTCAACTAAAATATGCCAAATCATTGGAAAATGCCACACCCTAGGAAACCCCCCCTTTGGTCGTGATATACCTGAAACATTTTTGGTTCAAATTGACATATCCACCATTTGAAAAACATGATAGGTCTATTTACTCCGTACAAAAAGACAAAATAAAATCATCCATTTCCAGCCGGAACCATATCTCAGGTGTGTTGTTTCTGTTGTAGGCTACTGTAGTTTAAATGGACTATAATGGGAGAGAAGCCAAACCACTAATAATAAATGTAAAATGTATCACAAAAACAACAATAACAATAAGCTACTACCTCTACTGCTACTCCTCCTCCTTCTACTACTAATTAATAATAACCTTTATTAATATGAATAATTAAATAGAAGATGAAGCAGACGCAGAAAAAATAAGACAAGGACAAGAAGAAGAAGACATGAGACATTTCTCAACCCCTGAAAAGTTGAATTTATTGAGATACAAGAAACACTGTAAGTTCTACTGGTATTACTCAGCGATGGCAAATTAGCCTTTTCATTCGGGTTTGGAGAATTAATGGTCAAAACTCCTGGCAGAATAACAATAAGGTCAGTGGGGGCATTAGACACATGCTATGTGATTAGGGACAGCTCAACTTAATCTGTATTTAATGGCCTTGCTTGTTCCCCTGCACCATGATTGCCACATTTCTCCACACTTATGGACACACAAATCCCCTGCTGTTCAGAACCGCCATTTCTTCCCCCATTAGCTTGACAGAAACAAGTCGATGTATGGACTAATCATACATCATAATTCCTAATGCATTTTATGGATTGAGAGAAGCTCAGTGTTTTGTTTAACCTTTATTTGAGGCTCACTCAGTACACACTTTCTCAGCCACGCCCTGATCTGCAGATTGGAGTTTTATTTTTAAAAACATTTCCCAGAGGCAGAGCTGCTCTATAGAGAGCCTAAGTCCCTCCCCTTCCGCTGTCCCCCATGGGACCTTATTTCGGAAAAAATATGTACGGTAGTCAACGGCGAGAGACAAATAATTGTTTGATCCCGTTTGAATTGTGCCATGACTTACACATATGATGTTTTGTCAATTTAAAAGATAATTTTGCAAGTCAAGAAAGTCGCAGTTTCTTGTAAAACAGTACAGTAACGTTTAGTTTTGTGTGAAACCGCTCAGTGAACTACATCTCTCGTCTCGCACAATATACGTCACCAACACCAACATGGAACGAAACATAGGAAACACACACAGGCATCGCGTTAACGTTAGCCCCCACTGTACTAAAACTATCCTAAACCAGTTTAAATCCGTTCTTACTGTCTACCTTCCAGGTTGTGTATAATACTCCTGCTATCTGAGAGGGACTGAGCTTCAGCGGCTCTGGGTAGCTTGTGGAGAGAGGAAGTTACGTCACTTGCGCGACTTTTGGGTGTGTAGTCTTTCTAATTACGTATTTTTACAGTCTTATAGTTCAACAGTTTTACCACAAACTGCGACTTTCTTGACTTGCAAAATTATCATTTAAATTGACAAAACATCATATGTGTAATTCATGGCACAATTCAAACGGGATCAAACAATTATTTGTCTCTCGCCGTTGACTACCGTACATATTTTTTCCGAAATAAGGTCCCATGGTGGTCCACCGGAAGGGGAGGGACTTAGGCTCTCTATAGGAAGAAATAATTATGCCTCAGTGGGCGGAGCCAAAGAGCGCAAGGTAGCTAACTAGCAAACTTGACTGGCACAGGAGGAACTCCGAATTCAAAATATAAAGTAGCCTATAAATGGACTTGTTATCATTCATTCATTCATGACCATGGCATTCATGATGTTGGAAGGTCAGCAGCTAGCTAACTAGCTTACCTAGATAGCTATAGGCTAGTATGGCTAGATTGAACTTGGAAGGTCAGCTAGGCTAACTAGCTAACCTAGATAACTTATCTTAACTTGATTGCATTTTTTTCAGTTAGTAGCAAGAGCACTAGCCGTCATAATATTAGCTTTCTCCTCTCTCATACCCAACTTCAGTCTAAGGATCTGTCTCAAGTTGTGTTCTTGTGTCCTCCATGATGTGTTTTACATAATATCTAACTGCCGAAGCACGATTCCAACGCAAAAGAACGCAAGGACGGAGGGCAGATTACTTGCCAACCGAGGAAGCATCGGATTGTGACTTGACCGGCAATTAGAAAGCTGCAAGATTCATTGCAACTACGAGGCAGCATGTCTGAGCAGTGCTATAGTCTACAGTACAGAGCCACTGGAGACATAATATTAACTGATGCACAGCTGAAGCACTCAGTCCATCTCAAACTGTAAGAAAGCATCACTTTGAGAAGATCATTCTCTCCAAGACACTTTGGGAAGAACTTTCTTCTTGGATTTGATAATCACCCTCACATTATTTAGCCAGAAACACATTTGTTCTTTGGCTCCATCCATTGAGGTTTAACTCAGTGAGATTATTTCTGCCTCAGAGAAATGCTTGTAGAGCTAAAACTCCAATCTGCCCAATTTACACTCACACAGCTCCATACATTAACACCTTGGAGCTGCCCATTACTGCCACAGTCTGGCTGTTGAGCAGCTCATCTGTGTGAGTGTTAAGTGATTTGCTCAAGGACACGTTGACTCTAATTGTTGACGGAGGGGAAAACGTTTCTCATTCATGCTGTCTGTCTATACTGTAGGTGGGGAGATAACAGATAGAAAGTGACCCTCAAGAGAGTGATCAAAATAGTCATTTATTCTCATTGTGTTATCACACTACCAGAATTTTGACTTAGACACCAACACTAACTTTAATATCTAAAAATTAAAGTTTTTGTCTTGTTTTTCCACTCTTTACTTGGTCAGCTTTGTAGCAACTTTTCCAAACTTTTTGATGTCAGCTGGTGTTCATCTTTATCGGCTCGGTGAGTGAAATAGTTCCATATTTGGCCCCTGGCACCAGTTTAGTCAACCAGTATAGGTAGAGTAGGACTAGGCGGACTGTTTGACGCTGTTGAATGTTTCCAGCTGTTTCACTCTGACTGCTGCAGTCTAATCCTTCCAATCCATTTCCAATCTGTCTTCTTTTTCTTTTAATTACTCCAGACATTTACACTCTCTGGAGGTGAAGCTGAAATTTAATTTCATAACGGTATTGAAGTAGTATTAAAATATCAGTAATCGTGATGTGCTAACAATGAATGAAATGAGAGGGCAATTGAACCATTCCTCATTTGGCTGGGGACCCACTGGAGCCCTCCTCACGGACCTTTGGGTGTCCCCGGGCCCCAGTTGGGGAACCGCTGCTCCAAACTTTGTGCCGCCGCCCCACGCTGCAGAAAAAGATCGGCCGCACTGCGTCATTTGGCTTTATTTCTTCTACTGGAAAAAAAAAAAGAGGAACATTATCCTGAGGCACAACAGGGGAGGAGCACTACACCAGTCAGAGGGAAGACTTGAAAGCTTTGCTCGGGAACAGGAGCATTGTGGGAGTTTGGCAGAAACTTGATGGGAACTATGGCGTCTGCTGTTCCCCTGTACATCTGCAATGCGTCTACATCTGTGGAACATGCCTGTTTGTGTTTGCGTGTGTTCTCTCTCTCTCTCTTTCCTTCTCTCTATTCAATTCACTATGATTTACTGACATGAATGGTATAGTATTACCAAACACCCATTACAATTGGAATTCATCAAAAGAACGAAAATCTCTCCCTTTCTCCATCTGCTGCCTCTGACATAAAGAAAGAGAGAGTACTTGTGAAGCTTGTTGTGTGTGTGTGTGATCAGCATTGTAATGTGCACTATAAGCGGAGAAGGAGTTTTCAAAGATTTGTGTGTGGGTAGCTTGAGGCTCCCCACGGTGTTTGGGTGGCGGGCGAACAAAGGCGGCGCGTGGCGTTCACATCTGCCATGTTCCCCTGCATCGCAGCTCAATCTTTTCCACTGGAAATTGGGGCAATAAAGCCGGTCTCTGATGAAAAAGCTGTGATATGGGATAGTGTTAGGTTGCCCGAGGGGTAGGAGGTGGGGAGTGTGTTGGTGATTTATTCAAAGTGAAATAAATCAAGTGGCATGCCGCTTAAATTACAGTACATCCAAGTGGGATTTTTTGGGGTTTTCCAAACTGGTGTTAAGCAAATCGAAATTGTGATCTGTTGGGAATTGTCGCCATGAGTGACAGAATCATTTACGTTCAAAAGACATGCTTCAGAAAAGTATAATCAGGATATTATCTAGATCTAGTTGCCTTGGTAATCAGTGGCACTATTCTGGTACAGTGGATTGGTGGTTAGAGAGAATGTCCCATTTCTGGAAGCTCAGAGGTGTCTTGCCAGCCTTGTGTCCAGTCAAATGGTCCTTCAGCAAGAAACTGAACCCTCAACTGCTTCGGTCATTCTAGTTTGCTCTGGATAAGGGCCACAGTTGAGTTAAATGCCTTAAAAAAAAGTGTCATTCCAACAAGAGGATTTGCAGTTGCGTACAAATCTCCCAGCAACCACGTTTGGCTTCATCGTGGAGGTCCATTGGAGAACTGGCTGTGTGCAAATACTAACAACAAAGGTGGAAAAAGAAAGATAGCTGAAAAAGCTTGTTGTGGTGTGGCTGTAGATCAACTCAGTTATGTTATAAATAAAAGTGAATAGTGTGATAAGGTGGATTTGTTTCCAAATGTAGGTTACTGTGACACAGTAAACTGTCTTGTCTTTAGCCCTAGTCTCTACTCCAAAACACTCTGAGTTGTAGCTTGAGAAGAGTCAGCTCAGTTAACCTGAACCGTTGGTTTTTGGTTTTGTTAGCTAGTGTACTTTTCTTGATACTAGTTGAGTGATCTGCCTTATTCTGCCTTGATTCAAGATGCATACGCCTTAGGACTTCCTTAAACAAGTGAAACTGCATTTTTGCAGTGTGCATACAAAATCCTAAAGTCCAAACACAGTCCTGAAACAACGATCAATATCCACTGCAACATTGCGTATACTCATACGCTGTCCTAAGAGAGCACAAGGCTTTTTAAAAATGGATGTAGTTGAAATTCTGCACGCTTGCTGCTCCAAGCAGACGTGGCCGAAACAGTCCTGATGAAGTATTGATTTCTGGCCCGGTCTGGGTAATGAAGATAACTTTAAGCATTGACAAAAATATGTAAACGATCTTTCGGGGACGGCATCACTGCCTCTGCCGCTGTGTCCGAGTTCAACAGTTGCTGCTAAATATAAATGTAAATGTAGGCAAGGCAAAATTTGCCTGCAGTGAGATTAGGGAGCAGAACCAAATCAATTTGGGCAAAACAGCAGGCTTTAAAAACACATATCATGAAAAACAAGTGTGGGTATTAGTTATTGGAAAAATGATCCATTTGTATTACTTCAAAATGCTTCCCATGTATGCTTCTCACTGAATCTGCATCTAAATTCCATAACTTTATCTGTTTGAGACATTAGCATTCACTGAGGATCTCACTTTCTCCAAAATCTTTCATATCTCTCTAAAACTAATCATGGAGGACTAGACTGTATCGTCATTAATTCCAAAAACTGATTAAAGTGGTAATCTGAGAGATCCTCATTTTTATTCTGTCTCCATCTTTGTTGCTAAGCGCTCACTGCTGTGGTGTTTCTGCACTGCACTTCCCACAGATCAGCTGTCAATCAAACAGTGTGGGCGGAGCTTGGATTTTCCTGTTGATGCAGTTTGAGTTTCTCTTTTCTTTGTCTGGTTCAGCCATGGTGGCTATCGCTGCTCATGCTAACTACCCAGTTCTTCTTCTTCTGTTTATTCCAAACAAACCGGAAACGTAAAACGCATCACTTCCTGTGCAGCAGAGGATTTTTTCCCAGGAAAGAGCTGCCAGACACCGGCTGTTTAGAACAGACAATGGAAAAGCTTCATGAACTGTCTATTGAATTGCCCTTGTGTCATATCAAACGGACATTTATTCACTTGACAATGTTGGAATAATTGCTTTAAATGCTATAAAATTTTCCTTCGGCAAATTAATGCACTGCAGAACACTGAAAGGCTTTTTTGTCATTTATGGGCAGAAAGCCATGGGGATAATTTTCTCAAAGCACAAGGTCAAGAGGCTCCATCAAATCTGTCCTGCTCCTCGGTCAGCGGCTATGATTTATAATTCAACTGAGAGACTGAGTAGCTTGACACTTTCTAAAGAGTGAATGGGGTTTTCTGTGTCGAGTGTTAACAGTGTTTACCTCTCTATCATAGCAGGGCACAGAGCGGCGTGTTAATCAAACCACGGTGACAGAAGAGTGTGTGCAGGCCGCTGACAGAGCTGATGACGACGCTCCGTCTGTCACACTTCCATCCGTTTTGACGTCCGTTTAGCTAATCAGAGATGTTCCTACATTTGTATTATTATATTTGGAAAAAATAGCATCGAACACAGAGTTTCATTTATACATACTGCAGAGCAAGAGTCCTTGAGGGGGTTCCAGGGGGTCCCCAGCAAATTGATGAATTGTTAAACTTCACCATTATTCCATTTACAAGAAGTTAACCCAATTAGAGAATGTAGAAGAATGTTTATTTCACTGTTATCTCTCTACTTACAATACAGATAGTCATGGAATTCTGGACAAAATCATATTTAACAGTAAAAATATTCTCAGATTTGGGTCTGAGAGAAAAAATGTCATCAAATGGGGGTCTGTGGCTCTAATGTGGACTACATTAGGGGTCCTTGATATGAAAAAAGGTTGAAAATCACTGCTGTAGACTCAGTTTCTTCTTTTTTCTATGCAGTAGCTCTGTTATGAGCAAAGCCTTCCTGTTCTTCTCCCTCTCCACCATGTTGACGTTCCAAAACAAACCAACGGACAGAAATCTATCCGCCACACTTTCTTTCCCTCAGCAAGACACGTAACTGCCAGCTCCTCCAGGGAGGCTGCTCAGTGGCGACAGTAGAAGACTGTGTGGCTATGAAGCTATGAATTCCCCCCCCTGCAGGGAGGTCAAAGGTCAGAGTCAGCTCCAGGGAAGAATCGCTGCAGCAGCAAAAGTAATCGGATTCAGCGAGGAGAACAGAAAATACAATATAAGCGCACAAAATAATAAGAATACATAATACGCAACAGAACAGACACAACAGAAATACTAAAATACATAATACAAATGTTAAACAATAAAAGCAATACAAGATTTGTTGGGTTAGGTCGACTGTTAGAGTGGGAAGTATCATTTTCATCCTCCTCTCTGCCTCAGTAAAGGGAAACTTGAACCGAACTGAACTGAGGAGGGAGACTGAAAATTGCAGAAACATGTTTTCCATTGTTATTACTTCTGGGGAGCTGTGAAGGAGTTTTAGATGTGATTAAGAATTAGCCTGACAAATTACAGTGGAATTAAAAAGTGCACCAAGTTTCCACTGGCATCTAATTCATAACCTTGATGACACATTTACCAACAAGGCATTTTGGAATTAAAACCTTGGCAGATATAAAGGATTATTTCAATTAAAACAGAGAGTCAATCAAAGTAATTGGACATGGGTGAATAATCTACAGAGGTAATTGATTTCTTACTTATGAGAAATTATCTCAATTTACACGGCGTACAAATATTTGTCACCACAATTACCAGATGGTCTGGGAGCACGGGAAACATAAATTTATGCTACTGACATTCAAACTTACTTTGCAGAAGTCTAAAGACGCCGTGGTATTGTAAACACAATTACTCAAAAGCCTAAGCACAATGCATACTTACATACACATGCATACATTACACATGTGAGATTGAGAATATGTAACAAAATCTGGTTAATCTGCATGATTTAAGCTTTGCATTTCCATCAAAATCTCCCAGCAGCCTCATCTGGCTCCATCATGGAGGTCCAGTGGAGAAATAATGGAAATAATAGATAAATATATAATAACCAGGCTAGAAAAAGAGACACAGCGTCTTGCAGAAATTAAGTTATTTCAGAATGCATTTATTCAGGATTTTCAGTCTGAGTTCTATGCAAAGCAATCTATGTAAATTTCTATGCAAATTTATATGAATGTATAAAATTAAAATAACAGAAATTTGAATAAGTATTGAACCCTTTGGGCTCCGTCTGGGCTAAATTGCCACACTAGCAACTTTTTTCATTTGTCTTTCTTGCTAACAAAGCTGAGTCCAGCTCCCTTCAGTAGATCTTAATGGGACTTAATAGGATTTTATGCAATTTCTACATTGACTTCCATGGTAAAAATGGACTGTGTGGGAAGTAAAGTTAAATGCCTGAAAAAATTATTTGGAAAATGACACATCTTTAGTTCCTATATGAGTTAGTGTAAAATTTCTGTTTTGCTGTGGTGGGCTGTACAACACTATATTTATAATACAAGGAATCAGCAGTAGTTTACATAATACAGAAGTAGGATTCTGATCAGAAGTGTATTTATATAGCACCTTTCAAAGTCACAAAGTGCTTCAGTTAAAATAAGACTGGAAAACAGTAAAAAAAAAAAAAAACACTAAGACATAGAAATAAGACATAAAAACAATAAGACAAAAAAGACATAAAAACAAAAGACATAAAAACAATAAGACAAAAAATACATAAAAACAAAAGACATAAAAAATACATAAAAACAACATACTGTCTAGGCTTAATATTAGTTCACTTTGCTGTAAAATAGTTTTTTTTATTAATTAAAAAACATTTGTAACTTCTACCTCTGAGACTCATTTTCTTCCCAAAACAACATAGTCATGCCTTCGTTCTCTCCGTGTCCTTTTGAACTCATTCTTCAGCTTCACCACAGTTTAGTGTTTTGGGACTGATAAGAGATTTGGAAGATAACTGTGTTTTTTTTCTCTGCAATGAGGACAGAAGATAAGACGTTTAGGAAAAGTTGCCCTTGTATCTGATGCCTCAGGATAGAGCGAGGAGGAAATATCACAAATAACACAACCGGCCATGGAAATACTTCAGAAGCTGTGGATTGTACGGTACAAGTGCCCTCACTGTTTTTCTATTCAAAAGACCCGACACAAAAAGACGTCTTTCCGCGGCCGCAAGCAAAATTCCCTGTATATTCTCATTCAACATGCTTTCATAAGGCTTAGTGTTCAGTGTGCCAAGGAACTGAAGTCTCACCTTGGTGCTAAGGCTGCAAAAAACGACAGTTCAGTCTTATCCAGAACATCACAGGCGATTTAGAGAGAATGCAGCATGTTACATTGGAGAAAAAATCTGTAATTCAGTGTTTATCTGTGCATGAAGCAAACCTGGTATTAGAGAGAGAGAGAGAGAGAGAGAGAGAGAGAGAGAGAGAGAGAGAGAGAGAGAGAGAGAGAGAGAGAGAGAGAGAGAGAGAGAGAGAGAGAGAGAGAGAGAGAGAGAGAGAGAGAGAGAGAGAGAGAGAGAGAATTCTGCAGTTCAGTGTTTCCATGAAGCAAAGCCATTTTTGTGAAAGATTGTGTGTGTGTGTGTATATGTGTGTGTGTGGATGTGGATGTATGTGTGTTTGTATATGTGAGCATGTGTGTGCTTTTCTAGGTGCATGTCTGTGTGTGTGAGCATGTACATATGGATGTGTGTATGTAGATAGATGATGGATACTGTAGTTAGACAGGTGGATCATTTTATTATTGATCTTTATTAATGTGTCACCCGTGAATTGTCTTTGCATGTGAAATGAAGTTTTCACATGTGAAACAAATATTGACATATGTAACGGCTGGGGAAAATGTGAAAAAATAAGTTCACATGTTCATCGAGAAATTAAAATGTTTACATTACAAGTAAAAACTGTCACGTGACGTCAGAATGTGACTCAGAATGTGCTTTGAATTCACGTGTGCATTTTGACTTGTTAAGTCTCTGAAATAGTTAGAGTTGTGTGACACAGGTTAAAAACATTAAATAAGTACAAAAATATATACAGTATATATATATATATATATATATATATATATATATATCGTAATCACAGAAATAAAAACAATATAAAAGCAATATTGGTTTCTCAGACATAAGGGTGTTACAGGTATAAATGTTCCACTGCTGTTTTTTTTTATCAGACTCTCATTAAGCATGTTCTATTTAGGATAATAACAGGGTGCTACCTACAGTATGTGTGCATGTGTGTGTGAGTGTGTGTGCATGCTTGGCTGTGTGTGAGTGTGTATGTTTGTGTGTGTGTGTGTGTGTGTGTGTGTGTGTACCGTCAGCCTGTGAGTTGAGGTTATACAGTGTATCTGGGCAGACTGGCAGTCGGTAATTAAGCCGCCCATTTTGCGGCGATGCCTGCTAAGTCCGCCTTAAACGTGTCAGCTGTGGGGAGAGCGGCCCTCTTTATTTGTGATGGACGCTGTAATTACAGCAGGCAGGAGAGCTGGCTATACTAAAATTGGCTGGAAATAAAGTGAAGTTTTGCTCCATTATCTGACCTTTTTATCACAGAGGAGCCGAACGCCGGCAGCTCCGAGGCATTTCAAAACTTTTGACGTCGGCGGGTGCTGTTTGTGACACCTTTACTTTTCAGACTCGAGTCCCAAGTAACTTTGCAGCTCCTCCTCTGTGGGTCCTGTGACAAATAGCTTCTGGGTGCAACTTTGCAGACGCCACAGATGTATAGCTCGCCTCAGAATCTGTCATATTAATTTAACTACATCAAAGGATAAATCTAGGGCCTCTGAATAATGCATCGCATGGTGGGTAGCAGAATACGACACCTGACAGCTGGATTTTGGGGAACCTGCAGAGCGAGAGGAAGAGAGAGAGACGGAGAAAGATACACATACCAAGAGACGGAGACAGAGAGAGAGAAATCGACATAAAGATTGATGGAGAGAGCGAGATGGGGATTCCTCAGCTTAATTGCACTGTGTTTGGAATCCCCCAGCTCCTCAACAAGTGAACTGTATCTCAAATTATCTATGAAAAACTTTTTTTTTCTGCCTACGTGGCTGAAATTGGATCATTTTCCGCTGACAGAAAATGTTTTTCCCGCAGACAAGTGAAGCATCATTGTTTATCGTCTCAACTCGAGGCAACAAACTATTCCAGAGGGTTTGACATTTACCAATACACAGGATGGGATGTAGCTATCTGGTGTGGTATTTTCTGACGAGCGAACCTGGCTCGGCCGTGAGAGGGAAAGGTGGGTGACTGCAGGTGCTGGATGGCTCTGGGGTTAGCAGATGTTCTCCTCACATCACTGATGTTTGGTTGAATTTGACCCACAACACCTCCAGAAGGATCGACAGGACCTTCTGGCCTCCTTGAACCACATTTTCCACATCGATACTGATCCTGATACTGGTTAAAACCCGCATTCCCATAGCTCTGATGCAGAATGCTTTATTGTCAATATTAAACACTATACAACATTTAAAAAAACAGCGTTTCGACAGCAACACTGTCTTCATCAGGGTGTAAAGCAAGATGTCAGTCACTGATTCCTTTACAGTAAATAGAAGACAGGCATCAATAATCACTAGAACACAGGTGCTAGTACTCACATGGTCTAATTAGTAGAGATCACTAGACCTAAAAATGGAGCACAAGGAGATACCACCCATAGTACCATCAATAAAAACAATGGAGAAACGATGATAGTACATTATCAATGCAAAAATGAGGCACCAGTACAATAACAAAGGATTAGCTTACGATTAGCTTGACATTGTGCGGAATCACAGATCGCCAACAGCCAATGAGAGCCGAGTTTACAGCGAGCTGAG
The DNA here is from genome assembly GCF_048128805.1 of Centroberyx gerrardi. Taxonomy (NCBI): domain Eukaryota; kingdom Metazoa; phylum Chordata; class Actinopteri; order Beryciformes; family Berycidae; genus Centroberyx; species Centroberyx gerrardi. Next base: position 25,860,944 of record NC_136012.1, read on the forward strand.
TCTGGCTGTCCGCCTCCATTGTTGTTTTTAATTGGACACACATTGGATCACGCCTGTGACATTAGAGGTTCTGACATCTGTTATATCGTTAAGTGTGTAATGCCTCGTCCCTTCTTAATCATCTAGTGTGCACATAATCACCACTAAGAGACAAAACAATCTGTCGTTTGTGATGAAATGCATTTTCAAAATTAGTAAGGATTAGTAAGTCTTGGGTCTCCAGCCTTAATGTCCCTCTATCTGTCTCCTCTCCGTTCAGAAGATGGTGAAGGTTGGAGAGGAAAAGCCAAGAAGTCTGTTGGCCTGTTGTATTTGTATACTTAAATGGACTTTGTTCCCAAAAGAGAAGATTAATAAAAACAGTGTTTGGGCTGAACTCCCCCTGTTGACCGTCTTTCTGTGTGTGTCCAGAAGTATTAAAGTTTGCTTTTCCAACACAGGCATACAGGAGAGAATGTAAATTTTCCTCTACACAAACCTATACTGCTCTGTTTGATTTACAGAAGGTTTTCTTCACCAGGAGTTAAAATCCCACTGTGCTGCGGGTATGAATTACTTTATGACCGTAATTTAACATTCTTTTAACCTTTATATATCCAGGGAAAGGTTGTGTTGAGAATGTATAAGTTCCACATGTTCACATACTTTGATAGTAGTCATCTCAGCTCATTCACTTTCCCCATTCAGGTTTTCCTAGTTGGTCCTGGGATTCAAACCTGCAACCTCTCCGTCACAAACCCTCTTCTAGAGCCTTCTGCCTATCGCTGCCTCCTTTGCATTTAAACTGCGACTGTGAAATCTTGCAAAATACAACCTTTGGATGTGATCTCATCAAATTATTTTCATCAGGTAATGGGTATGAATGAACATCTTTGAAAATATTGTGATTGGGAAGCCAGAAGCACAGTTTAGTTTTGGTTTAGTGTGTTGGCACACATGATGGAATACACTGCACAAAAACAGAGAAGAAGAAAAACTGCACAAAAACAGAGAAGAAGAAAAACTGCAGGTAAGAAGAAGAAACTCCCAAGGGGCTTATAGGAGAGAACAAGGAGAATGGTATAAAATAATACAACCAAGAGTGGATGTAACTAATTACATTTACTCAAGTTACTGTAATCGAGTAGTTTTTTTGTGTACTTGTACTTTTTTGAGTCTTTGATTGAACTCTGTTCTCTTGTCCTTTTGTCTCTTGTCCATGGAAAAGATCACAGCTAACAACGTTCTCTTTTCTAAAAAAAAAAGTAAATCAGTAATTTTTACTCTGAGGACATTTTAAATGTGCTATTTTTTACTTTTACTTAAGTAGATTTTTACACCACTACTTTTACTTGTACTTAAGTAAAATATCAGCAAAGTAACAGTACATCTAGTACTCTTTCCACTACTGAGTACAACAAAATGCTTAAGTAACAAGAAAGCTAGCATGCTGGCAAAATGGAAAAAAACAGATATGGCCTAGATTTAGCAGCTGACAATTAACCAATTACTGAAATCAGTTTCAGGTGTCAAACTGTCACAACAACAACTGGGTGGAGTTCACGGCTCAGCTGTGCGCTCTGGCCTTGAGGTGGATTTAAAGCTTATTGAGCAGCTCCACTGGAGCTTCGTGACTAATGTGCAGCTTAATCAAGGCAATCGTCTGAAAGGTCATCTAATGGGTAGGAGTGAAGATCATATGTTAGCCTTTATCCTTCACCGCAGGATGCCGTGGTGAGCAGGGAACACCCGCCGTCTCCTGTCAAAACATTCGCTCGTGCTAATTACCTAAAGTGATCTGCCTGTTTTACTAGTTCAACCGTGGGCTAGTAGAACAAGCAGCACAGAGCCTAGGCAACTGATTCTGAGTAATGATTATAGCTTGTACGATCTTATTTTAAATCAGCTCTTGATTATTTAATTGATTTGCCAGTCAGCAGTGCAACCAGGCTCTTCTTAAAAGTAGAGCCAAGTAGAATAAAAGCAAAGGAATTTTTCTTAGCGACATTAGTGAAGATAGGTGGGTACTTCAACACCACAAGCCTTCATGCCTTCAAACCTGCATTTGGATGACTGCACATATCTCTTCTAGGATATAACCATATCCAATATCAATATGAACTGATAGCGATGATGAAAACACACACATTCGTAGATTAAGAATAAAAACGACATACGTTTATTTCATCCACAACCCGTTTTGTTATGTCATAAATCTCACTAACAGCACCCTCCAGCTGTGCCGCTGTAAACAGAAACGGACGTCGCTTCACATGACGCTTCAGAGGAAAGGACGTCTCATTTCCTCGTTTCCTCTCTCCTCGCATGGTTTCCTTGCGTCTCTGCGACACAAGTGAGGGAAACGTGGATGCAATTTAAGAGACTTGGGATGCACCCTATATGTTGTTTTGTCATCCTCCACGCTAACGCTGCTCAGCCAAGCTGCCGCGGTGCCAATTTTATGGCAACTGTAACAGGTGAATGACAGAAGATTTACTTATCATGGCAACGTTGACGAATTCTAATTTGAGCGTTCAAATACAAGTCGCATGTAGGTCCAGATCAGAATTGAAAAAATGTGACTATGCAGTTTTTTGCTGTTTAGACTGATTAGAAAAACATCAGATGCATCACATGTGAGGGAAAAATCTGAATTTGGGTGGTGGTAGCACAAACATCCATTGCATCCAATTAAGACCAGTTAACAGGTGAAGAACAGTCTGCACACTGCAAGGCTCCTTCACATTCGTTTAATGCAGCAGAGAAAAAAAAGAAAAGTGACATTTTGAACACAGTGGCTCTTCATCAGACTTCAAAAACAACATAGGACGCCGTCTTCAGTATCTATACATTCCTGCTGTTTTCCTGTTAGGCTTTACTTACTTTGTCTTTTTCTTGTAGCACTGTGAGATTCTCTTTTAATTCAAATTCATTGAATCCATTGGTATTATTATTGGTGGTAGTAGTAGTAGTAGTAGTTGTAGGAGTAGTGTTCAGCCAGTCCTGGTTTATGACTCCTGTGTGAACTTCCATTGCAACAGATTGCGTTTTTATGTCACCATGAATATGTTAGCTGGCTCCAGTCCCTGATGTGTCTTGTTTCGTCAGCCAAGCCACACTCTGTCAGTCCTTCTTACTGCTGTGGTTCACTGCCAGGATTTGAAGGCAAGGCTTTTCAAACTTTTTCAAAATGAGATATCTGCCTTTTGAACAAGTAACAAAAAAAAAAGGTTGCACAAAACCAAAAGAAATTCTGGATTGTGGTCTTTGGTTAAAAAAAACATAACATTTTTACAAAGTGGGTCATGTATATATCAGATATTTATAGCCACTATGGCCAGTTTGGCCACTATGTTCATATTCATGTAGCTTACATCACATTTGCCAATCCTCAACCCTACTGAAAGCGATATTATGCGTGATCGGAGTGAGTAAAACTACGTCGACTTTAAAAACTCCATCTGTTGTGGTAGGACAGTGGAACTAAGAGAATCGCTGAACTAAATATTTAATTCATGCATTGGCTTAACCACTACAGTTAGAAAATCACTGAGTTACTTCCTGTTATGTGGATGTGCCTCCAGCTGGTTGAAGCTTGTTTGACTTCTACCGTACTGCCTGGTGTACGAGCGCACACTGGATTTCCCTCATGCAGTTCACCTAAACACTGCGCATGGTGAAAAGCATTACACACAAACGAATGAACAAACGCATGAAGGAACACACAGAGCCTGGCTCTTATAGAAATTCTCCTCCCAAGCACCTAATAAAGGTTAAAATAATTACCTATTTACATTTTAGGTATTTAACTGACACCTGACGCAACCTGCAATGAGAGCAAAGGTCAAAACATCAGTGGCCTGACAAATATTCTAGAATGTGTAATGTAATCTTCTAGAATGCATAATGTAATATTCTAGAATGTATAATTTAATATTGTAGAATGTATGATGTGATATTCTAGAATGTATAATTTAATATTGTAGAATGTATGATGTGATATTCTAGAATGTATAATTTAATATTGTAGAATGTATGGTGTAATATTCTAGAATGTCTAATCTAATATTCAGAAGGGTTTCCAATCATTCATTATATTCATATTCTTTAATTCAATTTCCATTCATTTAAGTTGACTATTTTGCAGGAGAAATCTATGATTTAATAAGTAAAGGTGGCTTTACCACTATACAGTTCACTCAATCATAATTCCCTCAGTTTTCATTCATTTTCACAGAACATTTTCCAGATATGTTTGATTTACAGCAGTAATAAGTGAAGGTTCCTCTGTGCCTCTCAGCCTGAAGACAGACGCTCCTCTGCGCCCCAGACGGCATTCCAGTCATTTCCATTCTTAGTCATCTTAATTTCATTATTATTCTGCAATGTTTTGCCAAGTTAATTTCTCTCAAAGCTCGTTGCTCCCATGAAGAGAGGACTCTCTTCTCTTCTTCTCTCTTTTCTTCTTTTCTCTTCTCTTCTCTTCTGCTCTTCTGGACTCCTGTGGATACTGAAAGGTTAGTCACTGTGGGATCCTTAAATGCACAGACACACACACACACACACGCAAACACATGCATACACATAAAAATACAAGCATGGATGCATACACACACACACACACACACACACACACACACACACACTCATAGCCGTCCCAGCAGTCCAGTATGTGACACTAACTAGAAAGCAGCATGTGAAGTATGACATGTTTTTGAAAGAAAAAATCTCAGTAGGTGTCCTGTTACTGTGCATTAACAAAATAAAACACACAGCTGTAACAGCTGCATGTCAAGCCTGCAGTCTCACATGTAATGTGATCCATAGACTGTGACAGTTAACTCACATCTCGTACAGCATGTGGCACAACATTGAGCGGTATTGGCAGTAATTGGTGCATCCTGTGAGAAAAAATATAAGACATTGTTTTGTTGAGATGACAGGGTGACAGTGTGTTGTCTGCAGCAATTGTTCACCTTTATTTACATGCAGGTGACGTCACCACAGTATCACAGTTTTAAGAAGAGCTTAACATGTTTCTGCATAAACAATAAGCCTTGATTGGCCTTGATTCGTGTTGCTTTGTCATAGAATTCACGTCAAAATGGGTTTCTGCATTCAAAAGCATGCCAAACGTCATAGACTATGCAAAAATATATATATAAGAGTACAAAAAACCTTTCAGCATTCAAGTCGTCATCATCAGTGTCTAGTAACTCTGGCTACCCCAACCTTTAAATAGCTACACCCATACAAACATGAGAATCCACAAATCCAGTCAATAATATAAAAAAATACAGTCAATAATAATATGTGGATAGTAAGGAATAATTCGGGGATAATAAAACAGAATCTGGGGCGAGTAAAAAAGTGTTTGAGACTGAAAAGAAAATGACGTGATGACACATTTGGCAGAATGAACGATTGAAAACAAACCTTTTTGATGCTGGAGCATCTTGATCGCCTGCTATCGTACCACAGGAGGTTTCCACGGTTTCACAGCAGACCTTCTGTTCAACAAAGGAAAGCAGAGATTCCCTTCAGCTCAACCCTGTCAGGCGTCCTGACAGCCCATCATGGATCATACTGTGAAACATATGGTCAAGGTTGTATGTAGTACATGTATATGACAGGGGTGCGGTGGGTCTGAAATAAGATTGTGTATGTACTGTGTATATATAATGTATATTAACCGCTGTGTAATGTGAAAGGGTTAAAGGGTGCTGTCATGCAAAAACACTCAGATGTGATGGTGCGTAGGCAGAAGAAGAGGAGAGAAACTTCTGGCAATGTACGGTATGTAAACGATTAATTAAATGGTTGCTGGTTACAGATTCACAGGATCCATAACGCAAACATGACAAGGAGCAGCTTTAGCAAATTGATGTTGTCATGTGAAAACCTTGTAACTCCACATTTGTTGATTTTCTTGTTTTCACTTCAGCTGAAGGATTACATGCACCTTGTCCTTATGAAACTCTTTCAAAACCCAATTGGATGATGTCAAAATGCATTGTGATAAAGCTGATGTTGACATTTTGGAGATACAAGGTTTTCACCCATCAACAATAATATGTTACTGGTTTCTTAGACTATACTTAGTGAGATAGGAGATAAAAACAACTGGGACGTCATGACTGAACTGACGGTTGAGAACGAACAGATGGATTGGGGTTTGAACTCTTGATCCCTGCATGTTCTCTAGCTAGGTAATCATACTACAGTGTCATGTTTTCTTTGCGATTACACAGAAGAAACATATTTACTAAAAAAACATACGTGTACATAGCCAAGAGGAGACCACTCAGCCATACAGAAGAGCACTTCAATGTCTTATTTTTAGTCAGCCACAACAAGACCCCACTACCTTTATTCATATTTAATTTCAGACATGTACACACAAGTTTCAAAGACAGGCACAGACTGATAATATACAATATATCCTGTTTATTTCTTATCATTTTAAGATTTGAATGTGAAAAAGTTGCATATTTCAACTCTCCCTCTTCTTCTGCTATAAATAAGAATATGTTCTGAGTCGACTTGCCTGGTTGAGTAAGGGTTAAATCTATTCCAGAGTCAAACTCAGTGTTTGTGAGGCGTGAACGCTGTGTTGTCTGAGTGCTTTTGCTTTCTTTCCGCCCATTTCCCCCCGCATCCCTCTAAACCGAGTGTGTTTCCTCTCCTCCGCTCTGACGTAAAACTCTGATCCTCCTGGGAATCCGACATCTGTGCCCCGTCTGGCTTGAAGCCCGCCGTGTCCCGGGCCTGAAACTCGTTTAGCATCGTTCTATCAGAGTTTATACCAAACTGAGACCCGCTAGGATAAATCATACCCATTTAAAGTGGGCAGGCACATGCCCATATCTTGAAAGATATTTGATATAAGATCTTGCACGTATAAAAGAAACAGGGATTTTTTTTTAGTTTCCATTTGTAATATTTTGTCATTTAGTCTAATTGTTCAATACCCAATTAAATTGCTCGGTAACTTTTATTATTAAGTTGGCACCACCAGACGACTGTATTTGAAAATGCATAGGTTAATATTTGTGTTCTCTATTGATTTAAGGTGTCAAATTTGTGGCCCATCCAAAATTTTGGATGCACTGCGCCCCCATACTTTATTTTCTCTGTGTTTTGCCGCTCACCAGCCAGCAGCCAACCCCATCTTCAGGGGCGCTAACTGCTAGCTGGTGAGCTAAATTATTGACTTGAGTTCGCTAAATGAGGTCTTGCAGGGGAAACTGGTTTTGAAGCAAACCTTGTTGTCTCCATTCACCCAATAGTCTGTAGTGGCCATAATCTCACGGAGCCTTCTTCTCTGTGTATCCCAGCAACATACTAAATGAGATGTTGTGCAGGAGAAACCAGTTATGAAGGAAAGGCTTGGTGCCACAATACAGCAGCAGCCTGGTGATGAGCTCCGTCCCCCTGCTTCTCTGTATCTGAGCAACATGCTGCATGAAGTCCTGCCTGGAAAACTGTTGAAGGGATCCTTTGTGGTTCCACATCCTATGACTATTATCTCTAAATTACTACTACTGCTAATAATAATAATCATCATTATTTAATTCAAAAAATCAAACCCAAGGTGCTACAAAGCATCAGAAGTCAGAATCAAGATAAAAGCACACATTAGCAGCATTAAACGAAAGAACCAGTCATGGTACATGGAGAAGAAGATGAGACAACAGTAAACATACAAGCAGATGAGGTGTGACAGACCATGAGGAGAGTAAACATCATCGTTAGTTCTGTGCTCTGTCTCCTTGTATTTGAGCAGCATACTTAAAGCGTTTAGCATATTTAAACATCAGTATATTATTGCAAAATTTATTGTGATACCTTGGTACAGTTATCATGGTGGAGACAACTGGTAGCCTCCATCTCACACGATTAGTATTGTTAGTGCTAGTGTTTCTCAAAATCAAGACTACATTTCCCATAAGCCCCGTTGCTTCCTGCCCCCCCTTCCCCTCCCTGAAGAGGATCAACATGTTGGAAGTGATTTCTCCATCTTCCTTTCCCTCCTTCCACCATCTGCTGCCAGAAACTCTTTCAGCTTTAGCTCCATTTGCTCTGGAAGAACAGAACCTCTTCCTGTCTTGTGCCGTAAAGCGATCCAGCAGATTTCCCTCCAGATACAATGGAGGATGCAGAGTAGAGGCTGATAGGTTTCTTTGCAATGGTCTCATTTGTTTACGGTAACTATACTAACGTCTCAAAATTAATGTGGTAGTGATTTATTGATGTTAAAATGCAACACATAGCACCTTTAACGAGATTTTGTGCGGGATAAACCAGCTATGAAGGCAACCTTGTGCCACAACACTGCATCAGCCGAGGTTTTTTCAGCTCTATACCCAACAGGCTCCGTAGTTTCATAGCAGTCTGTTTTTCTGTGTATCTGAACGATGTGAGATTTTGCTGGGAAAAACTATTTTTTGAAGGGAGCCTCGTCGTCACAACAGCACACCAGCCCAGAGGCCCCAGCGGACAGCGTAGTTTCAAACAGACAACGTGGTGTTCTTCTTCTTCTTCTTCGGGTTTTCGAGCAACAGCAACCGCATCAGGTCTCGTCGGAGAAAACTGTCTTTGAAGGAAGCCTTGTTGTCACACAACAGCCCACAGGCCTCCGTACCCCAGTGGACAGCGCAGTGTGATGTAGTCTGTGTCTCCCGTGTGTTTGACGGACACGCCACCATTGCCAGCGACTAATAGGGATGATGGGAAGTTTGGCCGAGCTTTTGGCAGCTGCTGCTGACAGCGACGGACTCTCAAGGCAAACATCGACTCTCGTTTAATTCAAAGCCCTTCAACGGAAAGTCGGCAGAAAGTCGGAGGGCTCTAACAAGCTCTAAAACTTATCCAGAAAGCTTTCATGTCCCTGTTCATCATCTCAGCCACGTACACTTGTCTCCCGCTAATGAGACTCTGGCCCCCACACCTCGTCCTCGGCCTTTCTCTCCGTTCGCGAGCCACCGGGTGATGATGCGTCAGACGATGTGATGGGACAGACGGCGTACGGACGAAGCGCTTGTAAAAACCTCATTTGCTGTTGTCATGGCTGATGTGACACCTCCCCTCCCCCCCCTCCCCCCACCCCTCACCCCACACACACCTCCAACCACCCACACACACACACACACACACACACACATACACACAAGTTCTGGCTCTGCTCTTGATTGTCTATTCTATTCCCATGTGTTTGTGTGTGTGTGTGTGTGTGTGTGTGTGTGTCAGAGAGAATGAGAGGCAAAAGGAGAGAGACTATGTGTGGGTGTGTGCTTGTGTGGATGAGTGTGTGTGTGTAGAGGGGGGGGGGTGTGTGTGTATGTGTGTGTGTTTATGTCTGTATGTGTCCGAAATAGAGACCGAAAGATAGAGGAGAAAGAGTGTCTGTTGATGTGTGCTTGCAAGTGTGTGTGTGTGTGTGTGTGTGTGTGTGCATGTCCATGTTTGTGTAGTTGTGTGTGTGGCTGCATACGTGTGTGTGTGTGTGTGTATATCTGTACGAACATGCACGTTCGACTAAATGTTTGTGTGCCTGCATGCATGTATGTGCCTGCAAGTGTGTGTGTGCGTGTGTGCAAGCGTGTGTGTGTGTACAAGCGTGTGTGTGTGTGTGTGTGTGCAGATCAGTGCCACAGAGGGAGCAGGAGAGACAGTGTGGCACCGCCTGCAGTTGACTGGGTGATTTTCCTCGCATGCTGAGCGTGAATCTCCCAGATCAACAGCTACATATTGACCGGACAGCAAATACTTCGCTGTACTGCTCTTACCCTGATTTTTTTTATTATCGCTCCCTCACACACACACACACACACACACACACACACACACACACACACACACACACACACACACGATACCATTATATTTTTCATTATACACACAAGCAGGGCCGATCTGACTGTGATTGCTCAGCATTGTTTCAGTTCATCCATTATTTCTCTATTGCTGTTCCCTTACTTTAAAGAGGCAATAAGTAAGGTTTTTACTGTCCCATCTGCAGGGGATTGATAGGACTGTTGATCAATACCAATGACTCAACGATTACTTCACCAGGTGCTGAGATTTCTGGCTTTCAAAACTCACTTTTTGCCACGTTTTGGAACAAAAACTCACATTTTCAGCTGCTCAATGATGGAGGAAGGAGCTACAATCGAGCAACCGGCATCGCAAGATATTTCGTTGTCAAGCCCACAAAGCAAATGGCAAAGAAGTATTACTATTCCACTATTTAGCATGGTGATATATTATCTCTTCACTGGACCTTTCTGTTGGATCTCTGCTCTAATTAAGCTGGCTTACTCATCTCTATTGTGAAATCATGACTTTATTGTTTATGTCAATTGCAGGTCACCAGAAGTCAAGGGTTTATGGGAGGAGTGCTTTCCTATTAGCTAAACAGAAGTCACATATTACTTAATATCCCTTTAACAATGAGAGGTGACTGTTGTGAAAACTGTTCAATACCCAGAAATCCTGTAATGTGAGGTCAGTAAACGTCACACAGCACGCTCCTGTTTACCGACCCGGCCGGTCTGTGATGCTTTATACCAAAGAAACCAAAGAGACGAGAGAGGAGAAGATCTAACGTTGAGTCCAGCTTTCTCTGGACGGAGCGCTGCTCACTGCTGTTTAGGAGACAGTTTGTATTTTGTTCTAAAGTTTTGATTTGTCACTACCTGTGGAGGGAGAAGTCTACCGACCCGACAGCAGAATTTAATTTGGGCAAATCCACGGTGTCTCAGTTAGAGGGGATGGGAAAGGAACGCTCTTCTCTGCTGCAGCTCCACTATGTGATTTAGGCTGATAAGACGGGTCCATTTTTACATTAAAATCGTGCTTAGTGCAGCTTTCACACCACATTGTTTTCACACACCACAGTCAGAGCTGCTGTTTCTGGCTGAATTGTATGTTAATTGAATAACGCTGGTGTTATTCATTCATAGCTGCGCTGTTCCTCGGAGCGCGGACTCGTGTGTCGCTGGAATCGGCCTGCTGAGGGAAAGATAACTTCAAGAATGACAAATTAGTGGAGAGATGGTGCAAACTCCAGGTCACCAGGAGATGCTTGTTTGGAAGCTGCTCACCCTGCTTCACAACTCTTTATCTCAGAGCTGAACACGAAAATGAATGAGTGATTGAATGAAGGGAGGGAAGGAGAGAGGGAGGGAGGAAGGAAGGAAGGAAGGAAGGAATGAGGAATTTATTTTTCCTGTCCCATGAAAACCTTGTATCTCCAAAGTGTCAGCTTTTCAGGAGTTAAAAACACAGCCTTGTTTTCAGCTGGACCACCATGTATTTTTGAGCTCAATTTGTAAAGGATTGTGTAATCCCTCAATTGAAGTGAAAACATGAAAAGTTGCAAGGTTTTCACATGACAACAGTGTGATACATGAACAAGTGAATGAATGAGTGAATGAATGGATTAATGAATGATTAATTTAATAAACCATCTATAATCAACCCACTTTTTCTCAACCCATAAAGGATCTTGTAATCCTTCAGCTGACATGAAAACATGAAAATCACAAAAATTGGCAGGATTACAAGTTACAACAGTGTCATGCATGAATTAAGTGATTGATTGATTGATTCATTGATCGATTGATTGAGTCAACTATAACAACCATCAGGGAATCAGAGGCTAACTTCATGTCTGTTGAACTCCCATGTAAAAGCATCTAAAAACAGCCTTCACACTAATGGATGCAGGCACAGGATGTAAAGACGTCACTAAATTAATTACTGACCGACCCAAGCAAGACACTGGCTCCCACCTCTGAGCCTTTATCTCTTAATTATCGACCAGCAATATTTCACTGCTGACAGGGCGGATTTTTTTTTCTGTCCCTAATGAAACACGGTGGCAGAGAGAAGCAGTAAGATCTCCTGAATGACAAGAAGAAACTGACCTGAGCGCACAATGAAACACTTTTTCTGTTAGCATCTGAGTTAGCTTCTGATTCACTGGTGGTTAGGCTATTGTAGAAAAATTCATTCAGTCTTCTTTTCACTCATTCATCCACCTGTTCATTTATCAATTCATTCATCTTTAAGACTTGATATTTAAAGTAATAATCTGTGACATTTTCATATAAATAAACGTCTCTATTGCCAGCTACAAAGGCTAAAAAGCTAAAAATCCTTGTTCTCAAAAAAAGCCAATGACGAAGTATGTTTTCTGTTGGATCTCTGCTCCAATCAGCTAGCTTTCTCATCTCTATTGTGAAAATGTGACTTTATCATTTTTGTCAATCACAGGCCACCGTATGCTGGGCCACAGACTATGTCAGTCAATGTTGTTGCAATTCTTACTGGCCCTTTAATCACCCTGTCATTTTTAAAATCCATCTATATAGACTTGATGCTGTTTGAGACTATACGTTTCAATCTCAATTATGTAATGGCTCAAAATTGGGCAGTTACCCATAATTCACTGCTGTGCCGCCATCTTGAACCAAGCCAGCTGAGTCAGGATTGATGCTCCTCTTGCGTTATTTCTGATTGGTGGAGCTGACTGCAGACTCTTGACTCAAAATGACTCACTTAAACCCAAAATGCCTCCAAAACAAACAAGAATGGCTGCAAGAAAACACAAGTGCTGCCAAAAAATGCGGTTCGGTCTGGACTTTCGGACCGAACGCAACAGAGGCTGCCTCTATTTCTGCCGCGGAGAAGAATGCCATCTCGCATTCGCCGCAAAGCCTCTGATGAAGCGACGCCGCCGCGGTCGCCGCAGTAACAGCTGACTGCATCACTCTCATCTCTCCAAGACGCCTAATTAGAGCTGAGAGGCACGGCCGCTCGTCGAGATGACTGACATGTTTCTGCTTCAGCCTGAAAGAGCCAATTTACCCGACTGCAGCTGACAATGACATGAAAACGGAGCGCAGCGTCGGGGTTGTTGTCGCCGTTGCTGTGTGCGTGCAACACATGCTGTAGGTGAAAATGTACGGCGAGGGAGATGGCGTGACTGGAACGGCACTGTGTCTATATATAGTACCAGCAGCAGCAGCAGCAGTAGTAGTAGTAGTCGTAGTAAATTATTCAGGGTCTTTACCTCGGTGTTGACATTTCCACTAATGGTGGCGGAGAGCGATCTGGCCCAGTTGAAGCACTCAGGCAGCTGACTGACTGACTCTCATTACTCTCATTACACACACACACACACACACACACACACACACACACACATATACACCTGTGTGCACACAGACTTGCACATACACATATGTACTGTATATAGACACATACATGCTTAATGTGTGCACAAACACAGTATGGATCATGTTTACAGAATTATACACACTCTCTCTCACACACACACACACACACACACGGACATAAACACAAAGCCATGCACAGATGCATGCACACACATACACACACACATATGCACACCTACGCGCACACAGACTTGCACATACACACATGTACTGTATATAGACACATACACAGCACCTACTGTGTGCACAAACACAGTATGGGTCACACATACAGAATTATACACACTCTGACACACACACACACACACACACTTACCACACTATAAATAGGCCAATCACAGGTCCGGCCTGATCTCACGACCCCGGCTTTGTATGAGAGAGAAATTGCAGGCTGTTAGAGAAATCACAGGCTGTTGTACCAATAACAAGAATGAGCCATTTATGACATGCTGGGTCATTCAGTCCATGTCATTTCTCATCATTAGTGCACTCTTTATACGCCGGGAAATTGCTGAGTCATTATCTGAACAGCGAAATACCCATGAAAGCAGAGGAAACGCACTCAGTATGTATGGGTTTAATGGGAAAACAACGGTCATAGAAAGCTTTGAATAAGGAACGTGTTGAATCTATTAGTAATAGTAACACTATTATTCTACTTAGCTAAGTAGCCAGTTCCACCTGGTCTCACTAAATTTCATGAAATGTGCCTTAAATGTGTCTTAAAATGCAAATAACAAGCTCTGTGCAGGAAAAGTGAGAGAAATCAGTTTCCCCAGCAGAAACAGATGTAGGTGGAGGAGACACCATGTTGATGATGCTGAAATAGTGCGGTGGAAAGTAAAGCTGTGGAGACATTTACCTTCAACTCAGACAGACCCAGGTTCAATTCCCAACTCACGCAAAGATGTTTTCTACTGTCAGTGAAGTTTTTAAAAGTTTTTCTTATTTAACCATGACCAAAATCTTACTCTAACCATAACCAAATTGTTTGAGTTGCCTAAACTTAACCGTTAGCAACATTTTTACGTGACGAACACGTAAAAATATTGCGTCCAAATTCGTGCTGTTGTCACATAATCCTTTTGTGGTGGAGGATGTAATCTTCTCATTATTCGCGTCCACAACATGTAATCTGTATGTCAGAGTTTGTGCTCATTTTACAAAATGTTGTGAGTGTGTGTTGAGTCTTTTTAAGGATAGATACAGCCATAGTGACACATTCCAGTGACAGCTTCCCTCATGTTGGCTAGTTTTTAATATCTGTGCTTGCAGCAGGTTGGAACACACACACACACATTAGGCAGCCTTGCTCAGGGGCTTTTCGGCAGTATTGTGTGCTTCTTCTATGGGCATTGAACCAACAACCTTTTGACTACTATGTGGCCTCCTGAGCCAACCCATCACCCTGCTGTGGGACCTGTGACAGCTGGCATCCTCCCTGCTGAAGTAAAAATCACTGAATCCCTATCGGCTCCGGGTGTGATGTGCTGTAGCTGACGCTGACCTCTGACCTTTGACATCTGACCTCCGTGTGGAGGAGGGCAAGAGAAAAGAGAATTTCACATTCAGGATTAAATATTACATTATTTTATGTTTAGCTCAATGCCATTTTTATGTGCATAATAAAAGCAACAATTATCAAACATACATAACATAAACATTTTGTAGAATCAAGTGCCATTTTCTGACTGTATTGGAAACAAGTGGAGTTACCTCACCTCACTAGCAGTATTTTTCTCTTGTTTTAAGAAAAATAAAAATTGAAGACTGAATATATATTGAAGACTAAATGATTTGTTAAGATGGACGTTTTTTTTGCAGTGTGCAGCTTTATGAATGGGAATCAGGCTGCTGTTGGAAAAGAGAAAATACACGCTCCGTCACCTTTTCCCCCGACTAAATGAAGGTTAAAGCACCCTGACATTTGTCCTGTCCACTGTTTCCCACAGTATCTGGCATGCGGGTGACACTGAGAAATGCCACGGCGAGCGGCTGCAGTGTGTGAGGTCTTTGACACGAGATGTGAGCTCACACTGCAGTTGTTCGTGACAGGGTTTTTTTTTTTTTTGTTTTTTCTTTTCTTTCATAGCAGCCCAAGTTGCGCCTGTGCTGAAACATGACAGCCAAAACGTCGGCTGCTCTCAATTCTCTACAGGCAAAACAAGCACGCTGACTGAAGAAGCGAAAAAAAGGTTGGTTTTGGTACAAAGACAAACTCTGAAAAAGCGAGAGAGAGGATGTCAGTGTGTGACATAAAGGCAAGTCTCTCTTTCTCCTGCTCTCCTGTCTGAATACTGAGTGGATACAGGCTGGCAGGGAGAAACTGGGTTTCTATTCTGCCTGTCCATCACAACAACAGAGAGACTAGACTGAGCGGTAGTGACAGACAGGGTGTGTGTGTGTGTGTGTGTGTGTGTGTGTGTGTGTGTGTGTGTGTGTGTGGTTGGAGGTCAACAGAAGCACAGTAAAATGCAGCATGGCCAGAGAGTGTCTGCCTGCTTTCTCTCTTCATTTATCTGTGAAATGTTTGAAGATATTTTGTTTTGCTTTTTCATGATTGGTTGCATTCAGAAAAGGTACGGGGGCAAGAAAAATCACTTTTGGTTTTTGATTTTTTCATATCCAATTCAGAAAAGCAAAGTAGGGGAAAAAAAGGTTTTTAGTTTTTCCAGTTGAGTTTGTTTGCACATGAAAGGGATAAAAACTGTAGAGAAGAAACACAAATTGAGGATGAGACAAAGAAATGATTCTGAAAGCATCTCACCCCAGAAGAAAATAAAGATCTTAATCTTAACAAGTCATTTTATCTAGCATTGAGTCTTCAAATCTTTGTGGTATTACCTTGATAGAAGTGGAGTGAACTGACTTAATTCAAGATACTATCATTTGTATGAATAAAATTCTCAAAACAGGTGAATGTGTGTCGGAAACAAGTGAAACTGTCTCAACCCAACGAGAGATTTCCTTCACTTGTTTTAAAGAAAACACAATTTTAAGACTCATTGCCAGACTAAATGACTTAGAATGGACATTTATTTGCAGTGCAGAGACACAGGTGAATTGGGAAAAGAAACCAAATAACATCAAACCCCAACAAAGAGGACAATGGTTAAAAAAAAAGAAAATGATAGCACTATCTGTTCATATTGGAAAGAACAAATCCCAAGCCTCTCGATTGGCCCCGGGGCCAAATAACTGGCCAGCAATCCCATGGTCAAGGCAGGAAATTACAGACTAATGGTAGCTGACTGCCTCCCCAGATCCTTGATGGAGGTAGATTGGACTGACAACACTGATAATGTTGATCGCTCTATCTTCCCCGCGCTCCCATCCGTCATTCTGCACCACCTTGGCGTAAAGGTTACACATCTATCTGTCTTAATGCCGCTGTGGCTGTCGTTCCAGAGAAAAAAAACAGAGGTCAGCAGGGCAAGAAACTAACCTTTTCATTCAGCACGCAAAATCCATCAGCTTATTTTCAAATTTTTATCAGCTAAATAGGTTTTTTGGTCTGTAATAGGACATCTGAATGATGGCTGGTTACCTGCAAAAGCGGCTGGTAAAGCAGATAAACCTACCAGCCACAGTCAGAATTTACCATTATTTGACCTGGTTGTCGGTTAAAGGCATACTGAGTAGGATTTTGCTGCTTGTGGCTTGTAAACACAACTTTCAAAGTTGACCCCTCCTCCCTGCGGTTGCCAGAACGGTAAAAACCAGTAAAAAAGTACAGCGAGGCAAAACACCAAGCAAACAAGGCTCGTTCCAAAACAAGAGTGAATCTGTTGGCTTTCACCCGTTGGAGAGTATTGAAGGAGAGGATGGGGATGAAGAGCGACGAGTTGGCCTGCTTTCTGTTGGAAAGGTAGGTGCCAGTTAGTTAGCTATCAGCTTTTCTAGTACAATGAAGCTACACTAACGGTAGCTAGCTGCCAGCTCACGATACACACTAGCTCTGACCAGTTGCTCCGTTTTAGGGTTCAGGGTCGCTACCGCAGCCAGCGAGGCTTTTAGATATAAAACGATTTAGCAGTGGTTTTGGTTGCAGGCGGACACACCTGCTGCCAAAAGGTGGACGCCCAGAAACGTCCCGAACATTCAGAAATTAGAACATCCAGGCAGAATGCAGGCTAGTAATGATTGAGTAGGATCATTTTTGGATGAGTTTATGCTATTTAAAGGGGGAAATCCTGCTCAGTATGCCTTTAAAGTAACAATCTGTGACATTTTCAAATCAATTAATTTCTGTTGAAGTGATGCGTTTTATGTTTCCCGTTTGTTAGGAATAAATAGAAGAAGAAGAACTGGGTAGGTAGCATGAGCAGCGATAGCCACCATGGCTGAACCTGAAAGAAAAGAGAAACTCAAACTGCATCAACAGAAAATCCAAGCTCCGCCCCACACTGTTTGATTGACAGGTGATCTCTGGGAAGTGCAGTGCAGAAACACCACAGCAGTGAGCGCTTAGAACCAAAGATGATGCCAAAATTAAAAAAACAAGATTTTCTTAGATTACCGCTTTAATGTCCCACCCTGATTGTAAAATGCAGAATCGTTCTTTTTAACATTATCAAAGCGCCACAATCACAGCAGCAACAGCAGAAGTAGCAGCAGTAATCTGAGGCTGTGATATCTGTGTCTGGCTGACAGAGGATGTCTGCCTCTCCATGGACTGCGAACTAAAGGGAGATGTTCATGTTTAATTCATCTGTAGCCTAGTTAATTTGGGACAAGTGCCTTGAAAGCGGACTTGATTTCTCACCGCTGCACCGGGCCGGTTCTCCTCTCCTCTCCTCTCTCCTCCTCTCCTCCTCCTCTCCTCTCCTCCTCCTGACAGTTGCTTAGAGACACAAAACCTTCCCAGCTTCACTTGTTTCGGCTCAGCAGCAGGAACATGAAAGTGCACTCATAAGCACCTGGAGACCGGACCGAGGCGGCGGGACGCCCCGTCTCTGACTGGACTCGTGTCAGTTCTATTCCCCTGACAGAGAACCAGCCCGCCTGACATCAAAGCAGCAACACCCGCATTCTGAACTCCTGCTATTAATAAAATGAGGACATGAATATTTAAGTATGAATGTATGTCCAAGGGCATCCATGCAGAAGAAATACGTTCAAAATTGCATATGATTATCAACTGTGTGAGCACCACACATCCTGGGTTGTGATTTTCACTAATTTAAAGGAGCATTAAGTAATCTACGACTTCTATTGCCCTCTATTGGTGATCAGTAGGAATTGCAAGAACATTGATAGAACGATCCAGTGTCTACTGAAGAGATAATAATCGTTAATCGGTAATAAAAGTTTTTTTAGAAGCTTTTAAAAACCCATCTCTATCGTAAGCACTTTACTTTTAATGTTCTATTTGTGTTTTGTGTCTTTTGTTTTGTTTTGATGTATTTTATTTTTACCTGCTTTCTTTTTTTTTTACCTGCTTTTCTTTTTTTTGTTTTACCATTGTGTTCTGGAAAGCACTTTGTGCTCTATGCTTGAAAGGTGCTATACAAATAAAATGTATTATTATTATTATTTTACATTATTATTATTATCCAGTCAAAAGTTTGGACACACATTTTTCTTTACTTTTACTATTTTTCACATTTTAAAATAATAATTTAGACATCGAAACTATGAAATAACACAGATGGAAATATGCAGTGACCAAAAAAGTGTAAAACAAATAAAAACTGTCTATTTTAGATATGAAGTCTAAAGCACAAACGGTGCATGTTAGCCAAAGGAAATTCAGCACGTTACATCCCTTGGTTGTGATTTTGATTTGATCAGGTAAGGAACGCATGCACAAGTGAAGCCGAAAGCAAAAGGAGAAAAAATATGAATGTTGCTCACAGCGAACACCTGACAGTAAACCCACTTGCCCAAACCAGATTCAGCTGAACCAAACTGTCTCACCGCTCATCTGGCCTTGAGCAGTTTCTAAGGCTCATGGAGTCTGAACGCAGCTGCGTGGCACGATGACATCACTCCCTCCTTGTACCTTTGAAAGCAGATACTGAGATGACATTTTGAATCGATAAGTAAAAGGTTCCTGACCCCGCGACTTGTGAAAACGATTTATCTTTTCTCTGTAAAATCACACAACCACAGCAGCAAACTTTGACTTAGGAAATAAAAGTTCATCAAATCTGAATAAAGCTTGAGTGAGTTCCAGACTCTTCTTCCCCACTACAAGATAAAGCGTCAGTTCAACAGCGAGCGCAATCTGCATCGGGCGGCTATTCTGAGGAGAGCACATTCACTTATCTGCCGCCGTAACGCAGCCACCGGAGACCAGCCGTGCGCCGAACTTCCCGAGGCAACGTGTGATTACGCTATCAACTAGATATTCAACAGCCATTATTTTATTGTCATACAGGGGGAGATGACACGGGGCGAGAGGGAGCCGAGTGACTGCTGATCCTCGGGGGAACGAGTCGCCGCGGGGGGGCAGAAAGCATCACAACACTTCTGACACTAACAAGGGCTGTTTACCTCCTGTGTTCCTGAGCCAGGAGGAGACAGGGGTCTTTATGCACAGTCACACACACACACACACACACACGCTGGTGAAGGGCGCCTCTCATTTTAACGGGCCTCTAATGGGAGCTTAATGGATACGCGAGAGCATCGGAAAAACACTCTATTAAGAGTGAGAGTCTGAAGATGGATTGATGCTCGCCGCAATATCTGTCATGGAAGTCTCTCTCCGACGGCGTGTGATTGCCTGCAGAACATTGTTTCTGCCCCAAGAGCAGCAACACTCTATAAAATAGACTGATACGACTGCAGAATGATAAATGCATACAGTACACGCTTGCTGCCCACTCTTGATTTAGGCAGCAATCTCTAAGGTTTCATTTCTTCTTTTTTTTTTTTGGAGTTGTTCCACTGGGCTGCCCCGCGTTGGATGCTGTCGAACTGGATGGTCCTGTGAGGGATGGGGGGGTCGTCTTTGGAGTTGGCAATGAGGTTTGATGGTTTGATGGAGTCCCACTTGCCCATGACAGAATGCATGGCAGGGAAAAACCTCCAGGTTGAAGGCATCTCTTCTCCATTTTCAGTCCCAGCACCAGTTTGGGGTAGTGTCAGATCCTAGATGCATGAGGAAAGAGCAAAGTATGAGCATCGCTTTTGCAAATTCACACATTTTACCACCAGTGTCAACCCAGGAGGAACATCTCACCTCAAGTATGTCTTAGTGTAGCAGGAGCAAAAGCCCCAAAGTGCAGGACACTATATTAAACAGTAACAGTAACTATATGTTCTTTTTAGATTTTCCCATTTCTTTTTGGCTTGGTCGCTTCCAAACCCATCTCACGGAGTATTTTTCTAAAGAAATCAGAGTAAAAGCCAAGTGAAGAGTAAGCCAGGCATATGGCGTGTCGCTTGAGGACATCCCTGCACTTCTGATCTAAAGCGGTCTTATTGATGTAATAAGGAAACACAAACAAATTAAACTTAGCATTAGCGACAATTCTGACAATTTTGAAACAGTTATTCACACGAAACCCTCGGGCGAGGAGTGCCGGACGCCCGTGAAGAGATTGTCATATTTTTCACGTAGATTTATGAACTGCAGTGTTTGTTCATCAGACCCTGTAGATTACAATAACATGTCAGCCTCCTACTTACAAATCATCGTTGGCCCAACGTTAAACAATCGATCACTGAAGAGGTGCAGAGCAGAGAAGTCCATTAGCCATGACAGGCCGATTACAGTCAATGCTGGTTGAATATATGCTTTATCATATAAGCAGATGTTAATAACTTACACAGGAATACTCTCTTTGGCTCCTTTCCCGTCTGTCTTTGTTTGTGTCAGTCTGCAAGTTCGTCAAAGTCCAGACATTTGGATTCACCCGCTGTATTCAATAGACTGATTGCATGATAAATGTATGGCGCCCCCTGTTGACACACTGTCACCCCCATTACTGTTTTTGTTTACGTAGTGTTCCATTGGATTGATTAGGTACAATTTTACATCCGCCGAGGAGGTTACCCTTACGAAAAAGTAATATATTTTGAGTTTATTTTTTAAAGTATACTTAAAAAGTATACTTACTTGTACTTATAGGTATACTTTATTGTGACTCGTTGGGACTAAATTGGCCCACTTTTTAATTTATAAAAGTATGTGTAAATATACTTAAAGTTAACTCAAATTACACCACTATACCTGATGGGACTGAAAAAGCAGAATAAGTTTATATCTGTATACTTTTAATATACTTGAATTTGACTCACACAAATACTAAAAGTGCAATAAAGTATAAAGAAACAGCTTTTTTTAAGGGTCTGTCTTTATCCCTGTTAGTTTGTCTCTCTGTCTGTCAGCAGGATATCTCAAAAACCTATAAATGTATTGTCCATGAAATTTGGTGAACAGCTCGGCTTTGGGCCAAGAAACAATTGATTAAATTTTGGTGGTGATCTGGATCTGGGATTTCTGCCACTCGCTGATGTTTGTTTTTTAGCCATAACTGTGAAACTGCGAGATACAGACTTGACTTCAAATCCTAAGGCTATGTTTGCAGGGTCAAGAAATCAATTTAACTCAGAATTGAAGTGATAGGAATGATGTGTTTGGGTGTAGCAGCAAGTAGAAGAACTGCTCAGTGTTGGCGGAGGTTTGCATTCACTGAGATTTGTTGTTTGAGCTTTTGATACAAAGCTAGAGATTCTGCCACACAGCTAAACACATTTCCCTGAGTTTTACATGGATTTTAAGACTGTAAAAGATTGGATTGTAAGTGTCAAAAATTTAAAGACTTGGACCAAAGCAGACTTGTATTTTAAGCTCTAATAGGAAGAAAGTTCCCCAAAAAAAAAGTGCATTTTCCATCAGATCAAAGTCTGCGGATTGCATCTTTAAGATATTTTTCTTGCTTGGCTGCAGAGATGAATGCTAGATACCATTAGATACCATAATGTACCACAAACTAAAGCCCAACCTTCAAATTGCTATTGATTTTAGTCTGAGCAGTACTTTGAGTCTTATCAACTCCTCCCCACAAAGTGCGTAGTCGAATGCATGCTTTCATAGTGAAGTGCCTTTCAACAGGGTGGATATTAGGAGGTTACCATCAAGTGTAATGGAGTGGATGTAGCGAACTTGCAGCCGTCTGATTGCGCCGGTGTTATGAGAGGGGTTTCCTCTGCGGTGCGGACAAACGCAGGGGTAGGGTAGGGTAGTGGGTAGTGTTTGGGCTAGAGCTAATTCAGTCTCACTGTGGGGAGCGAGCGGGGCGAGATCCCATCACTTTAACATGTTCCAAGGGGGGGAAAAAGCAATTCAGACGCATCAGACTATTATATTCACGAGAGGGAACATTGATTAAAACTGTGTGGGTGGAAGGTGTGTGTGTGTGTGTGTGTGTGTGTGTGAGAGAGAGAGAGAGACAGAAAGAGAGACCTCGCAGCAAAGCAAGACTAACAGATTTATTGCTTTGCGAGGGGATGAAAGACAAGGGAGCGAGTTAATCAGAGCAAGATGAGATGACCTTTAATATCACGCCCAACGCGCCTTGAAATTCCCCCGAGTCGCTTTGATTGTGTTTGTCGTGTTCCTGCGGCCCGGCGGGAGAGAGGCCGACTTCAGGAGAATGAGTTTGATAGTCGATAAAAGAAGCGGGAAGATGATATCTCGTCCGATAAGATCTGGTAAAGCCAATTTGTCGCCCAATCTCGATTGTGTTTCTTTAGTTTTTTGCTGGTGTCATCTAAGTGACTGGTGGATTTTTTTCACCAATACTGTGTTTTACCCTCTGTCCTTCTATTCACTGAAGGTCGACAATTCTGCAGGCGTTTATCCATATGATCCTACAGAAACGTTTCTGCCATCATGATGATTGATATCTGATGATTAAAATGTATTTCACAAATACAAAGGTAGGTAAACTCTATGTCACAATTAAATAGATGGGTCAGCTGAGTGTAAATGGTTTAAACGGTTTAAAGCCGAACTAAACGACAACCCTAACCCTCTGACCACTAGAGGGCGACAGAAACCGCAGCACATTTTGTAAATAAACCACAGCAAAGCAGCTGCACTACGGAGGCCCCGATGGACAAACCTAGCGAAGCACTGTGCATAAAGGCTACGTACCTACGGAGAAGTGTCGCCGGATAGCAGTTTCGCTTTGCCGGATTTTTCTCCTGCTGAAGGTTACATGTCCCACAATGACAAGTGAAGAGGCAGGTAGCAGGTTTATTAGTTTAACAAGTTTACGCACTCGCTTCATCGATTCCGCCGTTACAATAATTTTATTCAGGAATGGGAGGGGGTGAGGGCCGCTTTTAAACAGCGAGGGAGGAGACAAGCTTTTTTTTTTTACCCTTCCACCCCCCCCACCCCCGCTTTGGAGGACATATAGCACTTTGTTTTTACATTATTTTGATTTTACAGCAATTCATTTTACACAATTTTGAGATGAGGTACATTTTGACATGATCTATAGATACACACATACATCTGCACGTGCACAATTACACATAATCCCATATACGTATACATATATATCTATATGCACATATACATACACATATTGCATGGCAATGCAAAAAAATACATCACCATTCACACATATCCAACCATCTACATACATACATAGCATAATGGTCCTCTTAATCACCAGCCCAGCTCCCAGTCAAATGTAGTTAGGAACATAGCTCATATCCACCCTTCCCCAATCCTCAAAGTATCCCACCTTTCATGAATAATTAATCGTTCTAGGCTTACTTGGGTCATACATTCTTCCATCCTGTTGTAATGTTTTACATAGTTTCGGAATCTCTCCAAACACATTTCTTCTACGCCTCTACATTTAATGATAAAGCTTTTAGCCAGGAGTATTATTAGGAGACAAGCTAGTTTTAAAAAAATTAAAAGCTACAGGATGGACCGGGAGGAGCTTCGAGTCGGGCCGGGTTTTGACAACAAGCTTTAGAAAAGACGTGAAAACAGCAACACAGCTGGCCCGTGTGTGTGGATATTGGTTTATATCATTATGTCTCAAGAATATCTCCACATAGCACACGTTAGTTTCAGGATTGGTTACAGGGTCTGAAATCTAGATTTAACTGGTTTGCCCGCTGCTTCATCCTTGGTTTCAGACCTGAAAGGAAGTTCATTCATCTGAATCTGAATCTGGCCCCAGCCACAAATCTCATCTCCACTTATGAATTATTGATACAGCCTCATCCCTCAGACATGAAAGAGCAGCTAACCCCAAAAAGTCAAAATGTCCTTGGTGTTAATGAGAAATACACTTTGGAGAGTCTCCGGCTGGAGAAATGTCATACAGGAGAGATCAAATCGATACGCAGCAGAGAACATCACGGCTTGACCTCATTTGCACTGATAAAGACAAAAAGTTAACGCTGTTTCGAGTGTGTGTGGAAGGGTGTGTGTGTGTGGGAGGGTGTGTGTGTGTGTACATAGTAGGTGGGTATGTGTCCTACATTGTCTGTAAAACACTCTGTGACAAACTTGTTTATTAACAGTACTATAAATTTGACTGTGCATGCATGTGTATGTGTTTGCATGTGTGTGTGTTTTGTGAATGTGTGTGTATGTGTGTCTGTGTTTGTTTTCCATGCATGTGTGGGTGCATGTGTATGTGCATGTATCTTTCCACTATATAGCCAAAATTACTGCGAAAAATACAGAATTTCAGTGGGTTTTTTCTGGTCCATTTTTACTATGGAAGTCAATGGAGAAATTGGACAGGAAATAAAATTCCCCTGTACTTTCACAAACAGTGATGTAGGGTGATGATTTATATTTTCTCTGAAACTTTGAGAACCGAACTGTCATGAAATCCATAAATGAACCATATATCCCAAACTGTGCTTCAGTCTGCAACCTAAAATCCTTCCAAGTCCCATTAAGATCCAGTGAAGGGAGCTGGACTCAGCTTTGCTGGCAAGAAAGACAAATAAAAAAAAGTTTTTAAAGGAAAACATTGTTCAGAACTTATAAATCTGAATATGACATTTGAGTTGAGATGTTAAAAAATGTTGAGCAAATTGTTGCTAGTGTGGCTAATTTAGCCCAAATGTAGCAAAGGGGTTGACTAATTACACAAATTTCTGTTATTTTAATTTCATACTTTGACAAATTAGTTTTGTCACTTTGATAAATATCTACAATTTTGTCATCACTTTGATAGAACAGAGTGCTCAGACTGAAAATCCTGAATAAATGCATTTTGAAATAACTTAACAGCAGAACAAAATGTGTCAAAAGTCAAGCGGTCTAAATACTTTTGCAAGGCGCTTTCCCGTGTCTGTGTGTGTGTATGCATGTGTATGTGTGTTTTCCATGTGTGTGTATGCGTGTTTCCTATCTGTGTCTGTGTGTCTGTGTGTGTGTGTGTGTGTGTGTGTGTGTGTGCCACAGTCAGACGGCGGCATCCCTCCCAGAATGGCGGCCTGAGCTATTTTCCTCTATCTGATGAATGGAGATTAAGGGTTTGTGGAGCGGATTGGGTTGTCAGGAAGGCTGGCAGACAATGGCCGACTGCATGGTGAGATCTCTTTTATAGGCGCAGCAACAAATTATCACCAGGCGGATCGGTCTGTGATTTTCTGGATGTGGCAATTACAGAGTCTCTCCCCGGGTTTCAGGCCTCAGACGACGCTCAGCGCAGCGAGACCGGAAGTTTAAAATCCACATTAGCTGACGGCACTGAAAGGATGTGAAGAGTTCAGTTTAAAATGCTGCGTAACCGTTTGGGGAAGAGAAGGAAAAAAACACATTACCTGAAGTTCATCATTTAATATCTGTTAATACTACAATATGCAACTTTTCACCTTGAAGGAAAAAAAGCTACTGGCGATGTACCTTGCATTTCTGGGTCCATTTAGTTGTTTGGTGTATTTTTCTTCTTCCTATGGATCACTGGCCAAAGATATTTCCAGCAGCTACAATGGAGTTTGATATCAGAAAATGTTCCAGCGATCTAAAACATCAGCGGTAAACGTCTGGTTTTGGTGTCAGTCCCTCAGAATCAAAGAGCGAGGGCTTCTTTCTAGAGCCGCCATTTTGCACCAAGAGACGTTCAACAATCATACAGGGAGAAATCCATCGTAGAAGAGGAGAGAGACCGATTTCTCCACCCACAGGAGCAGGAGAGAGACCAGAATGCAATGCAGCAGAGAGACAGGTTGGGGTTTGAGTAAGGGCCATGTGTACCCCACAGGTAAATGATCACACTTTCAAACTATGTCTATACCTATACGTCCATCTTTGATTGAAAGCAACAAGTTCACACCCGTTCTCTGGGGGTTGTTGAAAGGCATTCTGGGAAATGTAGGAAATCACTAATTGCAGTAGATGAGGCAGGTTGAGGGAAAGTGGATTCACCAAAAAAGTAAATTACAACACTTCATCACTGGAATGCATTGAACATCACAGATTGATGAAATCTAACAGTATAATAGTATTAGAGGGGAGATTTGTTCTTTTAAAGCACCATTACTAAACTAAAACTAACATTTGTAAATAAATCAACTAAAACTACCAAGCCCACACTGAAAACTAGTGACAGACAGTAGAAGACTGTGGTTGGACTGGGCTGCTCCCAGTGTGTGAATCTGTTTAACTGGCTGAGTCTGGAGCATGTTGCTGAAAAAGAGACTACATGCTCAATGAGCTTTTCCTGGAGAAATTAGATCAGATAAAACAAACTTTATTGATCCCTGAGGGGAAAGTGGGTCACTGCAGCAACAAAGAACACAGATGTGAAAAAGATTTAAGGATACTAAAGGATATGAATAAAAAGGCAAAAAAGGATATAAATACAATAAAACAGAAACTATATTAAAGATAGAGCATCTTCATGATGCTGATAACTACTGGCTCAGTGAATAAATAAAAACCATGATCTCACATAGCACTGAGTATAAGTGGGATACAGACAATGTGGGGTCATGTAAGGAAACAGAAGAGGTAGAGAGACGGAGAGAAGAGTTGGGAGAGAGAGAGAGAGAGAGTCGGCCCTATTCCAGCTCTATGTAACTCGAACATTTCTAGGACTTCCCTTTTCCCTCCAGGATCCTGACTCAGGCTTTTCTGACACTAATCAGCAGGAATCATAATTTGGCCCCTAGGCGTTGACTTGTGCTAGCGTTCCCATGACTCAGCGTGAGGCTGAGGCCAAACTCATGCTGCAATCCAGAGACGTTGGAAAGTTTTATAGCCTACTGTAAATAAATCTGCCCCCAGAAGAAGCATGAGTCTTATAGCCTACTGTAAATAAATCTGCCCCAGAAGAAGCATGAGTCTTATAGCCTACTGTAAATAAATCTGCCCCAGAAGAAGCATGAGTCTTATAGCCTACTGTAAATAAATCTGCCCCAGAAGAAGCATGAGTCTTATAGCCTACTGTAAATAAATCTGCCCCAGAAGAAGCATGAGTCTTATAGCCTACTGTAAATAAATCTGCCCCAGAAGAAGCATGAGTCTTATAGCCTACTGTAAATAAATCTGCCCCAGAAGAAGCATGAGTCTTATAGCCTACTGTAAATAAATCTGCCCCAGAACAGACATGAGTCTTATAGCCTACTGTAAATAAATCTGCCCCAGAAGAAGCATGAGTCTTATAGCCTACTGTGCTCGGGGCAGATAGGACAACACTGCCTACACACCGGGGGAAAAGCAAGGTTAAGGTGTTTACTTCTGCCTAAAACAAGTTAAATAAAACTAACTATGGTATGTAGCCAGCTAACGTTAGCTAGCACACAAGCCGTGACCACAGAATATGTAGCTGGCTATGTCTATCTCTATGGCCGTGATCATTCCAGCTAATGTTAGCAACTACTAGCTAACAGCTAACTTGTTTACATAGTCAGCAAACTGTTACACCTGAGCACTTGTCTCTTTCTATTTAACAGGAAAGTTAATAAATTGTGAATGAAATACCTACAAATAAAAATTGTGTTAGCTAACTTACCTCCGTCTTTGACAATGCCAGCTCTGCCCGTCACCGTCCCGCTTGACGTTTCAAATCGGCCCGCCTCCTCTCACCTCCCCATACTGAAAATGCACTATGGTGCTGTGAGCTGCTTTGGATAAAAGTGTCCATCAAATGGCAATATGCCATTCAAATTAGACAATCCAGGGATTTGAACCAGAGCCCTCACAGTCACAAGCCCGCCTCTCACGTCTTGATAATTCCAGTCAGATTGGGTTTCACTCTCTGTATGGGAAGAAACCAGCAGTGCTTCAAATTCTTATCAGCTCTCGGATGTTGTGTGGGTTTTAGTGTTGTATAAGCTATTTCCTCTGCTGAATGAAGGTTTAGAAACACCTCTGCTTTC
Source organism: Centroberyx gerrardi (assembly GCF_048128805.1). NCBI lineage: Eukaryota > Metazoa > Chordata > Actinopteri > Beryciformes > Berycidae > Centroberyx > Centroberyx gerrardi. Next base: position 25,889,494 of record NC_136012.1, read on the forward strand.
TAACATCATTCATTCCCTCCATTCTCCTCCGCCACAAAAGACGGTTAGCATTACATAATCTCTCCTTTCAGCAGAAGAAGCCCGAGGATATTTTTTCTTACGCCTTCCTCTGAAGTAAATCAGGGAAACGAGATTGCTAATGATGTTCAGAATAAAGATTGATTCTGTTTAAAGGGAATGCAGCGAGTCAACCACTTGTACAGCCAGAGTTCTTTATTTCCAATGCTGTGCCTGTTAAAGGGATCCTGTGTATCTCAGTGGGAAGAGCAAAGCACAAACTCCGCCACGGTTGACAGAAAATCCAAGCTCCGCCCACACTGTTTGATTGACAGGTGATCTCTGGGAAGTGCGGTGCAGAAACACCACAGCAATGAGCGCTTAGCAACAAAAGATGGAGACAAAATAAAAACAACAAGAAACTCACGGATTACCACTTTAATGGGTCAGGTATGGTCAGGCATGAATTTAAACTTTCACAGAAGTTTTCTGATGCTTTAGGCCAGTTCAATCTCTCTGTCATTAGTTAACATTCATGCTGCAAAAGCTCAGAATAAGAGAGGACAGTTTGTTCCACCCATTAATTTTGTTGTCGGCACATAATTTGCATCAGAAACTTTTTAAAATGATGCTCATGGTGTTCACGACTTGACTCCTCATTTCACCTCTCTTACAATGATCACACAGTACAAAGGGAACACATTGAAACATAATATGTGTGTTCTATATTGCAGCATTTGCTCTCAGATGGGTATTAACTGTAGATGAAATTAAGGCATGTAAATAAACACATAAATAAATAAAACAACCCAGCATGATCTACGAGGATCAACAGGACATACAGTACAATCTCCAAACTAAAACCTCTGAAGCCCAGAGTCAAAAATCGTTGTTTCCAGTCAGCTGTGGAGACAGCTATTGACTTTATTGTTACACGGAGGTATAATGCGAAATCACATTGAACCGATCAATGACTCTGGACTCCCGGCTGCATCAGACGGCTGTGGAAGATAATACAACATGATGCTGCAGCCGCCGTTTTCTCTTTCAGCTCACGTCCTGCTGATCGGGCTCGTGTTCGAAGCTCAGCGTGTGAGTGTGTGTGTGTTTGTGCTGTGTGAGTGTGTGTATGCACTGTAGATACTCTTGTGTCTGTGTGTATGTGTGCATGTTTTTGTATGCATGTGTGTCGGTCTGCGTCTGTGAGCATTCAGCCTCGGCAATACAGCAAAGAAAAATGTCTCCTTAGAGTCTACGCTCTGTGAGCATTACAGCTTTGTTCTGTTTGTGTTTTTGCTCCAAATGAAGATATATAGTTTTAGTGAAGCATTTACAACACAGGATTTTAAAGGGGCATTAAGTAATCTATGACCTTAAAGGGATAGTTCACCCAAAAATTAAAATTCGCCCATTATCTACTCATCCTAATGCCAGTATAAAATCGGATGAGTGTTTTTTCTTCATACAACTTACCAGGAGTTCTCCAGATTTCCTCCAAACGATTTCAGTAAATGGAGTCCAGTCCTTTAGGCTTAAAAAAGGGCAAAAAAAAAATCCATAAATGTTCTCCATACAGCTGCAGCATAATCCAAGTCTTCTGACGCCATGTGATCGCTCTGTGAGTGGAAAAAAAACGAAATTTTATCAATCATTTAATGCAAATCGAGTCTTCCTCCATTGTATTCGGCTTCCGCGTTCCCAAACCTCACGAGATCATGCAGCCATGGAAGTCACGCATTTCATTCATTCATTCATTCATTCAGTCATAACAATTGAATACATGAATGTTTGGGTGAATTATCCCTTTAATCGACCTCAGTGGACGACCAGTAGGAACTGAAACAGCATCAACAGGTTCTCCTGGTGGCACCAAATGGCATAATGTACTGCAGCAGCAAACAAATGGAAAGGATTTTTAAAAAAGAGATGTATGTTACTATAGTTCTCCAATGCTAAAAAAAAAAAGTCTTCAAGACCAGAATGTCATTTTAACGTGACAGGTAGTAATTATGTCATGCATCACGAATCTGAAATTTAAAATGCAGATACGAAAAAAATGCCACCCGGCTCTCATTAACAGGCTGTGACCTTTGCAGACGGGCTTTTTCCTCGCTTTCACTCATTTGTGACAGCCAGGCCCGTTTCCTACGGAGAGAAAATGCCGTTCACATTTTGAAAAAGTGATGTAACACGGAGCGGTCGCTATAGGACAGAACGAGAGAGGCGGTGACATTTCCGATTTCTGGTTCCTTCTCCGCGGTCTCCCCCTCGAGGAGCCGCCGGTGCTCTCCGGCCCGCTCCGATATTTGAAAGGGAACCACGCCGCTCCTGTCTGCTTACATGACAGCTGCCATGGGGGATGGTGACAGTTCACGGCCCATTATTTCAGCCTGAAACCAGTGCCGTGCTGGGATATGCTACTGTGGAACAGTGAAAATACCCCCAATCAGCAAAGAATGAAATGTCGGGGACTCGCTTTTAGCATCAACAGGCTCCTGTAGGCCGATTTGACAGTTGACATGTATGCTAACACCTTAAAAAAGAAAGTATGAATTTCAGGGAGGGATCTAGGGTTTCAATAAGGTAAAATCTCTACTGCACTGCACAAACTTGTTAATTGTATCCTGTATCCAGGCTTATCAAGCTTATTTTAGGATTTTTTGGGTTTCTGGTTTCAACAAATTAGACTTTTTTTTTCAGGATAATATAGCTTGTTGACATTTACTTGGTAAAAGTGAAATTGTCTTGGAGAAAGTTCATGTTTCAAGATTTTCTTCATTGTTTTATGATGATTTCTTGAAAGAAGTTAGTCTAGTTTTGGCATGTAGGCTATCAAGTGAAATTAATTGAAACCAGCAAGATTATCTGCCAGTTCAGTGAGATAATTTGACATGAAATAAGCTTGATAGGTCTGGAAACAAGATAAAATCACTGGACAACTTTTTTTGCAGTGTGGAGTATATTGCTTAAATATTGGACTTGAATATTTTCTTTGTCTCAATCCATCTCCACTTCTCCATCTCTTTTTCTGGGGAAAAACTTCCCCTCCGTTCATTAGATTGGATTCATTCGTCTCTTAAAGTGTGCTTATGTCTTTGTTTTGAGTGTTTATATCCCATCAACCAGCTTTGTTCCACTCCAACGGAACTTGTTAATTAAACCACCATGGATGAATTTATTCTATTATGGGATTCTCTCCGCCTGCGAGGGTCCCACACGTGTCTGAGTCCCTCCGTGCTTCATGCGTCGGTTCGGCTCGGTTCTGCCGTACGGGGGGAAAACAATGCGATGGTAATCCTTTACAAAAGACAGGAAAGTGGGTCCTGAATGTGTTTCCCTGTTCCCCCTCAGGACCGCATTCCTTTCAGCGAGGACCGACTGGAAGATGGATTTACTTATTATCGTGCCTGTGCATTCCAATGAGTGAGACACGGGGAATCAATAACTCCCCAGGAAGAGTGTGGGGTCCATACAAATGCACGGTCAAAGCAGGTTACAAATGAGGAGGCAATCACTCCAGCATAAGTACGCGGAGAGGCCTAAGTACGCCTGCTTTCTGCTGAATAAATTATTAGACAGTTACTAAGAAAATTACCACGTTAATTAACTGCAAATAGCCTTCCTTTGTCTTTTATGTTTTGCATAATAACCTCATTTCAACCTGCCGGATCTACCTACTGTGAGCTCCGGCGAATGGGTTTCTGAACACAATTAGGTTTTAATTGTGAGCCTCAATACAATGATCAGGCTCTTTTATGGCTCTGCGCCGTGGAGGATTTCACCATGTTGCAGTGGGAATGTGCTTCTCTGAAGATTAGAGAAGGTTGCCGGTTTGAATCCCTGGACTGGCCTGGAAAATGTGAGCAGGAAAGGTGAATATGTAACTCTTCATCAACAACTACTGCCAAGGTGCCTTTAAGCAAAACATTTAACCCTCAAGATCAGTGAAAAACGATAAAATACTGGGCAGCTTCCAGGTGGGAATGTCTGTAGCTGTACCTAATAATTAGGTTATAACAGTGCATCATAACATTGTTATAACTTACTTCAACTCACTCTAATGTGATCATCAACATTGAGGAAAAGTAAGCCTGCTCTACAGTGCTAGAAATGAAGTTTTCATGATCTAAAAGGAATCCTTAGATCCAAATCGGTACTGAGTGAGTAGGGAAATCTCTGAAACAGTGCAATCCTCAAATGGAAAGATTTTACAAGTCTGTAAAACTGATGATGGTGTTAATTTGTTTTGGAGCGTACCATATAGCCGGCTCAAAGAAATTCCCAAAGCTTACATTATCTTTCCTAACTTACAAGGAACCTTTGAAGCTATTGCTGCTCCGATAGCTTTAAATTCAGCTTCTCTTTTTAGTCCCTAACGCCTCCTGTTGCAAAGCATTGTACAAGCTGTCACAGTTTCTTTAACAGCTGATTGCTAGCCTATATTTCAGGCCTCAAAGCTCATCACAGCCAATGCATCCCACTCCAAAAGCACACGTTTGATCCCCTCTCCCACTGAAAAGATACTGCCATGTTCCTTTTAATATTCAGAAAGCCCTCCTGTGAATTCGCTAACAACCCAACAAAAAGAGGACCAAACTTGTAGATGTCGGATTTGCATGAGTGCAGGCAATTGGAACAAGCGGAGATAGTCCGGTGCGTGAAAAGATAGAGCTTACACCACTCAAAACCGCCCGCCTGTGTCAGCACATTGCGGGTGTTTTCATGTAAATACAACAGCCGACAGCCGCGGGAGCTTTTCAGCTGAGTGTTCGCCCGGTAAGCGGATAGCTCTTATTTACATCGAGACGGGTAGAAACCCCGCTGTGTATCTCTCTTACCCAGACTGCTTAGGGACGAACATATATCAGTCTACACGGTACTCTGCCTTACAGGCGCAATCCCATTTCAATGATTCATCACCTTGATGACCCGGAATTTATCGCACTCCAATGCGAGCTTTAATGCAGCCAATTCTGTGGCTTTGTATGTGCTGTGTGCGACCCTCTCCAGCATCCTGAATACAGCACCGCCGCTACAGTCCCCCCCCCCTTATTCCTGCTTTTGTGCCAAGGAGATTGAGAATATCAATAAAGGTCTATCAATGAATCCCCTTGCCTTTCTAATGCGTCCATGGAGAATAATGGAGATGCCAATAGGAAAGGCTCTGAGATCGGAGGAGCGGCAGCCTTTAGGGGCCGATCCATCAAGATGTACCACCTGGACGATGACCCCCCCCCCACACACACACACACACACACACACACCCCTCCACCCACCCATACTCCTGACTCAAGGGCTGACTGACTGGCAACAGACATCAGCCATTAGCAAGGAGCTGTGAGTAGCTTCTCAGCAGCAAATTAATGGACCCTCGTTCTTTGTGCGCAGCAGCTGGGTACGCTCGAGTGCAAGCTCTTAAAGAGGCACAAACAAAAGCCAAACACAGAGATGAGGCTTTTGTATAGTTTGATTTTGCTGTCTCCATTCAGAGGAGCAGCAGTCTGAGATGTTCTCCGCAGCAGCCTGGTCGCGGGGAAACTTTGCGAAATGGTCTTAAAATGAAAATAACAAGCTCGGTGCATGAAAGGCGAGAGAAATAGGTTTACCCGGCAGGAAAGGATTACACAGAGACACAATAGGAACAAGAAGTAATTTGACATTGAAGTAGCGCAGTGGAAAGTAAAGGTGTGGAGGTCGGGGGGGGGCAGATGGGTGGAGACATTTACCTCAGACGTCCCGGGTTCAATTCCCAACTCATGACAGGTTTTCTACTGGGAAGGAAGTTTTCCTTATTTAACCATGACCAAAACCTTAACATAACCTTCACCAAATTGTTTTAGTTGCCTAAATCTTAACCCTAACCTTCACCAAAGTTGGTTTACTTTCCTAAACTTAACCGTTAGCTGACCAGTTCACATGACAAACAGGTGAAAATGCTGTGTCCAATTAGTGCTGCTGTCACATAATCCTTTCATGGTGGAGGAATGTAATCTTCACATTTTTCTTGTCCGCAACATGCAATCTGCATTTCAGAGTTTGTCCTCCTTTCACAGCATTTGCGAGACTGTGTTGTCCGTGTTAAGAGCCATTCAACAACAAAAGGTGAAGCGGCAGCCTGGAGGTTAGCGAAGCAGGCTGCTGGCTGCAGGTTTAGCCTGAGGGAAAATCTGTGCATGGGAAGCAAATGACAAACGGCTCTCCCTCTCTTCCCTCATCAGTTACTGCTCACATAAGCAAGGCACTTAACCCTCAGCTCTGGCTGCTCAGCGGCCAACAGGATAAAGCAAACCACACCAGCCTGATGTTTCGGTGAAATCCTTCATCAAGGTAATACTGGTGTAGAAATAGAGAAAGAGAGATTTCCAGGTTGCTATATAGTACACCAGTGTCTTTCTGCTGTGTATTTACCACCAGTTAAGGTTTCGCCGGAATGTCAGGACTGGTGTGGTATGATCCTTTTTTTGGATAAATCAATAAAATATGAGAAACTGAAGATACAGCCTGCTGCTCGTTGCATGTGCACCTGATACCACATCAGCTGACCTCAGAGCCTCGTCCTTCAGGTGAGCATCGCTTCATAGAAACATCAGATTTCTGTTTGCTGCAGGGTCTCTGTCCCTCACTGGAGTCTCTGTTCCAAAATAGACTGCCAAACAGAAAGTGAGTTTTGAAAGCCAGAAATCTCAACACCTGGTGAAGTAATCGTTGAGTCATTGGTATTGATCAACAACTCTATCAACCCTCCGCAGATGTATTATGGTCATTTTTTTTCTTATTTATTGTCCTTTTAGCTATTGTCAGAAATAGACTTATCATGGAATGTTTGGGGCAATAGCAGGAACCAATCAGGGAGGTTTATGAGGGACACGCCACCAAGCTGGAAGAGTGACAACCAAAAAAAGATTAACATTATTGTCACTTCCTTCCTGGCACAACAATGAAACGTCAAATTTCTATGTGGCGGTAATGTGTTCTAATTATGCTGTAAAAGGGATAAAATGGTAATTTTATTGAATACTAAGTATAGCACCACACAAAGATTGGGGATTTTCTTTGTTTTGTCAAGGAGGGAGAGGCAATTACATGCCTTTTGTTTTGCCGTCATTCTTCCAACATGGTGGCTGCTAACCAGGCTCCAAACACTCTCTGCTTCATCAGACCAGAAGAAGGAAAAATTATATTGACGTCTTCCTTCCATTCTGATGTTAATATATTCAGAATGACTGCAGTGAAATGATATTGTCAACCCCCCTCCCCCCCTTCTTCCCTCCCTCATCGCCGCCCAATGTATTTCTCCATCTGCAGAGGCAAATGAAGCCCAGGCGGTCTGCTGTGTGGTCTGTGCCAGACTCCTCTCCGTGCGGACGGGGCTCACAGTGGGATTATGTCACGACGGCCCAAAACAATCAGACCCGGGCGTGGGACTGCAGACTGGATTGGTGCTGCACGGAGCATCATCACCATAACCTTGAAAGACCTTCACTGGCAGAGAGCGGTGAGTCAGGAAGGCCTTGGAGTCTCCGCTGAGCAGACAGCTCCCCCTGTTGACCGGCCGGGGAAAGACAACAGACAGCATCAAGCAGCTGGGGAAGAGTGTGGAAGAAGGACCCCAGAATAGATCAACATAGATCAACACCGGACCCCCATTTGATAGGTTTGTGTCCTAAGGAAGCCTATCTGAGAAGATCTTTGTTGGTGGATATGACTTCATCTAGAATAACTGTAATAGGTGGGGAGATTACAGTGGCAACAGTGAAACTAATTCATTCTCTCATTGGGCATTCAAAGCAAAAAAGAGAAAAAATAGACATGATAATAAAATTGTATAGAAGAAATATGTTTTTTTCCCCATAAACCATCCCGCAACCCCCCACAATTATCTTGCGACCCCCTGGGGGTCCCACTGCTAAAGACTATAGCGCTGTTTGAAGTTCCCATTTGTTCTTGTTTGCCAAATCACCATCCGATATAAATTGTAATCGTTCTTTGGCTGTTAGACACTATGATGAACGATATGATGAACGCATATTGAGAAAGGCCCAGGCCAGAGAACATAAACTGCCAGTCCCACCTGCACCCTTGTGTGAATGCGTAAATAACACAACATATCATCAGTGTTGGGTGACAAACTCTCCAAAATGTCAGCTTTTCAGGAACTAACAAAAACAGTTTCCAGCTTGAACATCTATTAATCCGGGATTTTCTGTTTCAAAAACCGAGATCAGAGTAAGTCTAGATCAGTTACAATGGCAACTTATGTTCTCAAGCTAACCTGCTCTGTGGCAGGTTTACTTCAGGCTTACTTGAGTTAAACCCGACTGAGCCTGCAGCATTTGAGCATCACACAATTCAGTTCATTCAACTTTTCTGGAAAATGGCTTTAAACCTGTCATGGGAGATCCCGTCAACATGGAAGCTCAAATTATTTGTAGGGCTTTACGTCGAGAGAGGGTGACCGCAATGTATTTTATCACACCCACCTGTAGCATATCATCGTGAGCATTACCGTTCATCAGTCAATTTATTTGAATAGCCTACTTCAGCCTCACATTTCCCCCTCACCTCTGTACACGTTATGCATTGCCCTTCGTTTTTTCGCTACAGGAAGCTCTCTGTATAACATTGGAGATAGAGTTAAGAAATAAGCAATAAATATTAATTATGAATGTGATAAACCTACCCTTAATGTAGACGCGTGTGTCCTGGGGGTAGTTGCTCTGATGAGCTCCTTCATGCCATCAGTTATCTACCACTGTTCAGAGTAAGGGCCAGCTCCTCTGCTGCTGTGGAAGGTGGTGCTGGGACCCCCACCTGTTGTACGGGCCTCAACCTTCTTCCAATTAGCAGTAGGGCTGAACGATTTTGAAAAAATATCTAATTGCGATTATTTTGACTGATATTGCAATTGGGATATGATTTGCGATATTAGAGGGAATGATAATTTTTACATCATTATTCTCATTTTCATTGAAAAACATATTAAAATTATTATGGTGTGATTTTTGCGGGGATCTGTACCAAACAAAGATGTTTTCTTAAGTCTGTAGAATATGATGTGTAGGCCAGGACATCTCTGCAGCACGACAATATTTAATTTAAAATGGTATTTTGACACACAGTTCACCTTTAACAAATATTGCTCCTGCGATTTGAAAATTGCAGTAGGCCATATTGCGATTTCGATAAAATTTCGATTAATTGTTCAGCCCTATTACAGAGTGGAAGTCAAATAAGCCTAGGCCTACATTTAGGCTACTATTAAGAATGACGTAGTTATAAGCAAATAAAATCCTATGAGTTTGAATTATGTTCTTATACTTTTTTTTCAATTTGTTGCCAAGTGCATTTCATGCCACCTGGATTACACCTAAATTAAATATAAAATATAATTAAGAGTGTACAATTCAGGCAATACGTTGCATCCTTCCTATTAATTAAACATTAGTTTACAGAGGTCTGTTCAATGTTGAATGACTAAAACAAGCTTAAACTTGATCAACTTATTAAAATCTACAATTTTTTGACATGTCAAGTCTTGCAAGTGTTGCGAGATATAGGCCTATGCTGAAATTCACTGTAAGCTGTCATTAATATGTAATGTTCGGCTGGAGTGAAATATGACACTCTGCTCTGCTTGTCGCCTCTGAATCCATGATTAATCCTATTTTCAGTCCTTGATTGAGGATGGCTTCATAAGTTCACCGTGAACGTACATAGTTCAGTTCAGTTCAGCAGGTTTCATCATCTCACCCTGTCAGGTTTCATCATCTCACCCTGTCAGGTTTCATCATCTCACCCTGTCAGGTTTCATCATCTCACCCTGTCAAGAAGCAGATTTCATCATCTAACCCTGTCAGGAAGCAGGTTTCATCATCTCACCCTGTCAGGTTTCATCATCTCACCCTGTCAAGAAGCAGGTTTCATCATCTCACCCTGTCAGGAAGCAGGTTTCATCATCTCACCCTGTCAGGAAGCAGGTTTCATCATCTCACCCTGTCAGGAAGCAGGTTTCATCATCTCACCCTGTCAAGAAGCAGGTTTCATCATCTCACCCTGTCAGGAAGCAGGTTTCATCATCTCACCCTGTCAGGTTTCATCATCTCACCCTGTCAGGAAGCAGGTTTCATCATCTCACCCTGTCAGGTTTCATCATCTCACCCTGTCAGGTTTCATCATCTCACCCTGTCAAGAAGCAGGTTTCATCATCTCACCCTGTCAAGAAGCAGATTTCATCATCTCACCCTGTCAGGAAGCAGGTTTCATCATCTCACCCTGTCAGGAAGCAGGTTTCATCATCTCACCCTGCCAGGAAGCAGGTTTCATCATCTCACCCTGCCAGGAAGCAGGTTTCATCATCTCACCCTGTCAGGAAGCAGGTTTCATCATCTCACCCTGTCAGGTTTCATCATCTCACCCTGTCAGGTTTCATCGTCTCACCCTGTCAAGAAGCAGGTTTCATCATCTCAGCCTGTCAGGAAGCAGGTTTCATCATCTCACCCTGTCAGGTTTCATCATCTCACCCTGTCAGGAAGCAGGTTTCATCATCTCACCCTGTCAGGTTTCATCATCTCACCCTGTCAAGAAGCAGGTTTCATCATCTCACCCTGTCAGGAAGCAGGTTTCATCATCTCACCCTGTCAAGAAGCAGGTTTCATCATCTCACCCTGTCAGGTTTCATCATCTCACCCTGTCAAGAAGCAGGTTTCATCATCTCACCCTGTCAGGTTTCATCATCTCACCCTGTCAGGAAGCAGGTTTCATCATCTCACCCTGTCAGGTTTCATCATCTCACCCTGTCAGGAAGCAGGTTTCATCATCTCACCCTGTCAGGAAGCAGGTTTCATCATCTCACCCTGTCAGGTTTCATCATCTCACCCTGTCAGGAAGCAGGTTTCATCATCTCACCCTGTCAAGAAGCAGGTTTCATCATCTCACCCTGTCAGGTTTCATCATCTCACCCTGTCAAGAGGCAGGTTTCATCATCTCACCCTGTCAGGAAGCAGATTTCATCATCTCACCCTGTCAGGAAGCAGGTTTCATCATCTCACCCTGTCAGGAAGCAGGTTTCATCATCTCACCCTGCCAGGAAGCAGGTTTCATCATCTCACCCTGTCAGGTTTCATCATCTCACCCTGTCAGGAAGCAGGTTTCATCATCTCACCCTGTCAGGTTTCATCATCTCACCCTGTCAGGTTTCATCGTCTCACCCTGTCAAGAAGCAGGTTTCCTCATCTCAGCCTGTCAGGAAGCAGGTTTCATCATCTCACCCTGTCAGGTTTCATCATCTCACCCTGTCAGGAAGCAGGTTTCATCATCTCACCCTGTCAGGTTTCATCATCTCACCCTGTCAAGAAGCAGGTTTCATCATGTCACCCTGTCAGGAAGCAGGTTTCATCATCTCACCCTGTCAGGAAGCAGGTTTCATCATCTCACCCTGTCAAGAAGCAGGTTTCATCATCTCACCCTGTCAGGTTTCATCATCTCACCCTGTCAAGAAGCAGGTTTCATCATCTCACCCTGTCAGGAAGCAGGTTTCATCATCTCACCCTGTCAGGTTTCATCATCTCACCCTGTCAGGAAGCAGGTTTCATCATCTCACCCTGTCAAGAAGCAGGTTTCATCATCTCACCCTGTCAGGTTTCATCATCTCACCCTGTCAAGAAGCAGGTTTCATCATCTCACCCTGTCAGGAAGCAGGTTTCATCATCTCACCCTGTCAAGAAGCAGGTTTCATCATCTCACCCTGTCAGGTTTCATCGTCTCACCCTGTCAAGAAGCAGGTTTCCTCATCTCAGCCTGTCAGGAAGCAGGTTTCATCATCTCACCCTGTCAAGAAGCAGGTTTCATCATCTCACCCTGTCAGGAAGCAGGTTTCATCATCTCACCCTGTCAGGAAGCAGGTTTCATCATCTCACCCTGTCAGGAAGCAGGTTTCATCATCTCACCGAGTGGCAAAACGTCTTCAACTCTTCATGTTAGGGTCCAGTAGATTTTGTTTCTATCTTTTATGTACATTTTACTACCTGGATGACAGTAATGAATCTACACAGACATAGACTAACACTGTTTCTACTACAACACATACTTTCAAAGGTTTATTCCACTAAAACGCTGCTGATCCTACTACTGCTTTGTAAACATTTAAAGTCACATTCCACTAAACACTACTTCTACTACTACTTATACTTTGCGAGGCTAACTGGAACTGCATCTAAGACAAGTAAGTACAAAAACAAAAGAATAACCAAATACCCTCAAGGCTCAGGTGGCCCGAAATTGGATACGTTCAAATCTGTCGCACACCAAATTCTCCATAACAATGCCTACCAAGGCCAGTTAGAGGGAAACAAATGCACGATAGGCATAGAGAAAAACAAGAGACAGAAAGTTCAGTAAATTATACAGGCAAGCTTTGTGCAGAAACAAGAAAGGCTGGACTGACGACATAGGAAGCCAGTTAGCTGAACAGTTGAACATTTGAAACAATAAGATAAGTATTATTGATGTCTAGTATTTTTCGACTGAATATGTAGGAAAATGATATATCTAACCAGGAATTATGTAACCAAGAAGATATAACCTTGCTAGTCATTTTGGGCTGGCTGTGAAAGAAGAATAGGATGTAAATCTTTCTGACTGTGTGACCAATGGACTCGTTTCAAGATATTAATGACGCAGCGCTTGCCGTATCAGGATATATTCGTTTCTGTGAGGACTTAACTATCCCCAAAAAGACAGTAAAACTTTACCCAAATAATAAACCTTGGGTCACCCCAGAACTGAAAGAACTGCTTAACCAAAAAAAGAGGTTATTCAAATCAGGGGGCAGTAAAGGGGAAATGAAAATTGTACAGAATGGAGTCAAGAAGAAAATAACAGAGTGCAAGGCTGCCTATAAAGATAAAATGCAGTCACTTTTTAACCATGATGCTAAGAAAGCTTGGCAGGGACTACAAATTATTACAGGCTATAAACCTAAAACGCACACTATGAATGTTGCTAATGATTCTGTCTTTGCGCCTATTGACAGCTGTCCTGTCATCATAAAGACCGTTTGGGGATGTGTCTCAACACAGTCGCGATAGTGTATTGACAACTAGAAGTTGTTGGGTTGTATTGACAGACCTGATCAGTCTGAAAATAAAAGAAGAGACAATATTGACCAGAACTAGTTCTCGACATGATTTTTATTGGTCTTTATTTAAATTTTGGGGTGTTCTAGGAGTGGCCTAACGCTTCTAACTAAAGTGTGAGTGCTTCTTCGATGCCCAGACAACACAGAATCAACGGCAACCAGCTGTAGGACTCACCGCTCTCTGCTGCACCGACCCCACCCATTCTACATCAGTAAGGGAGAAACTTTTTTCTCCAGCGGGTCTTGGAAAAGTCTTTTTTTGAGGCCTTCGTAGGATTTGTAGGTCTCATACCACTTGAACAAAACATTGATGTGAGAGAAAACATCGTATTCTTTCCCAATCACTCCAGCGGATTAGAAATCCTGTAGTAAACCATGACCCCCATTCTTCAGGGGGGTATAACTTGACCTCATCAGGGGTGCCACGCCGTGCATTGTGGATAACAGAGTTATCCAGACATTTTCTGAAAAAGATGTAGGATTGCGTGAAAACAAAGCCACCCCTGACTTTCTTCTGTCATAGATTTTAGACGTAGTGGAGGAGAAGTCCTACTCACCAATGTCAACAATGTACCCATTGAAAGAGTTAATATTTATAAATACTTAAGAAATTGATGACCAGTTGAAGTTCAACAAATGTGCTACTGTGAAGGTCAAAAAACTGCAACAGCGAATGTTCTTCTTAAGAAAACTGAACAGTTTTACAGTAATGTTGATCGTTATGTCTTGCAACCATTTTATAAGGCTGTCCTTCAGAGCATCTTGTCCTTTGGCCTGATTTGTGTGTTTGGTAACATGTGCAAACAAGACCAAGATAAGTTGCAGCTCATGATCAAGATGGCGAGTAGAGTCATTGGGTGTGACCAGATATCAGTTGCCCAGTTGTGTAAAGACCTCATTCTGAGTAAGGCTGAGCGCATCCTCAGTGATCCTACTCACCCGCTACACAACAGGTTCCAACTAAGCTATCGGGGCAAAGGTCGGATTCTGCAAAGGAAGATAAGTACAAGCAGGTTCAGCAAGTCTTTTGTTCCTTCAGCAATTAGACTGTTAAATGAGAGGGACAGTACAAAACATAGGATTTGATGGTTTTGGCCAGGGCTATATGTGCAATGGTTATCAACCATGCAACACTTGTATGGTGCAATATACTTTATATATCTTATTTTATTTTATTAGTTGGCTATAATGCTGATGCAGAGTTTGTTTCTCAGGGATCATGTAGTCCACTGCATATGACGTATTTATCTGTCTCTACATTAGTGTGAGTGTCAGCGTATGCCAGAGCGAGGGTGCTTGGACATACTATGTGTGTGTGTGTGTGTGTGTGTGTGTGTGTGTGTGTGTGTGGGAGCGTGTGTTGGGGGGATGGAAGGGGGGACTGTATATTGTATAGTTGTATTTATATTTGTTTTTATGACTGCTTTGTGTACTTTTGCACCTTGACCACCTGAATTTCCTATATATATCCTATATAATATCTGGGATAATAAAGTTTTACAGGCAGGGGGATGATGTAAATCTTTAACTAACCAGGGAAGTAGACTAGAAATAGAGGAACCTGTGTCAGTCAGGGGGTCGGTTTGAGGAGAATGCTTCTGTAATAGAATGATATAAAAAGGTCATAGCGTTTAGGGGAAGTAGGACTTTTTGGGGAGAAGCTTTTTGGGAAGATGCTTTTCGCTTTTGAGTCTTCATTGTATGAGAGAGAACATCCTTCAAGAGAAAACCACTGTATGTAAGTTTTCTTTTTATATTCTACTTGGGTAACAAGCCTTGAGAACTTTTAGGTTCATACTCATTTTATCTTGTAATCTTTGTATGGTGCATTTATGTCATTAAAGCGTGAGTCCTACTCTCCCCAAAGGAGGTTAGGTTCACTACAAAAGACATTTGGGCCTCACACTGATTCATATCCCAGGTACACCCAAGGCCTCTTTAAATAAGACCCTTAAAACGGTTCATTGACATCCTTTATTGAATGACAAAACATTCTGTTGCGTAACCTGAAGGTCTTACATTGGTTCCATTAGGCAACAGTTAACTTCAGGCTCCTCATAAACATGCTGACCACACACAGCAGCTAGGTTGAACCTCACTGTGTGTGATAATATCTTGACTATAGTGGGGTTGGGGTATTGGGGGGAGTAGGTCAGTCTTTAATACACTAGTACTATCACTACTCATATTTGTAAAGGTTTCAACAACCAGGTGTTCAAACTTTCAGCATTCAGGACTTCACAAATTTCTGTTGTTGGTCTATCAATTGATCAATTAAAAATGTGCCCTCTTTTAACACTATGGGTCCCATGGTTTTTATGACTTTTTACGAATTTTGTTTATTTCACTTCACTTTCGCCTAGGTATAGTTTCTTGTACCTATATATAGTATATCTAATGTTTGCACCTCATTGGATTCAGAAGATCCTGACCTACATGTTCCTACCATTATAAAAACATAGTAGCCTATAAACCCTAAAAGTGATTTTTAGCTAATAAAACTGAAATCAGATTAGAAAATAATAGTTCTTCCAAAGAAAATTCATGTTTGTTGCTTCATTGAAATTGCGTAGTAGGCTTACATAGTGTCAAGAATCTAGTTCTTTAGTAGTAGTAGAATTTAGTGGACATACATTGACGGTTCACATTTGCCCCGTCGGATTACATTGCAGCCCGTTGACGCGATCTCGCTCAATACTGGACCAATTTCAAAAATTGTTGTCCCCATTAGTTACTTAGACACAAAAAGTTGGGAAAATAGGGTCCAGGTTGAAAAATACCGAAGTTACCCTTTAAGGACAACTGCAGCAGGTGTTAAAGAAGAGATAGTCTTAGTGGATTTGTCCATATTGGGGTCTAATACCACATTGTAGTCTCCACCCATTATACACTGGTCGTGTGCTTGGGCTACATCTAATAGTATCTCCCTATAAAAATTTGGGTCATCTGCATTTGGTCCATATACATTGATTAAAGTTACAGTTTTTTTACAATTGGTTACAAGCATGTCTCAATGCTACACTCACTTTTTCAAAACTCTTCACACTGTTAGCACAACAGAAGTCTATGCGGACCAAACTGTGACTGACTCTTGCCTTGCTTTAACACAAAATGCATTAGTTTAACACAAAAGACATTCAATGACCACAGCTTTCAAAATTCTTGAATTCTTTTCTCACTCAAAGTCAACCACCAGCAAAACCATGTGTATCTAAAGCGCATTTTGCAAAGGCTTACATACTTTTTTTCAAAACTTAAATTTATAGTAACATGATTTGTATGTTTTGTTTTTTTGTTTTGTTTTTTGAGCAAACTATTACAGTATTGACTTTTGTTTTCCTTACAGCAATTTTCATTTACTCTAGTTTATTTTTGAATTACTTTATGGCAACAAAAAAAAAGCACATTGAAGCTTTTCCTGTTGACTTGTTCCTGTAGTATACTGTAATACATTCTATAAAGAGGTACCATTCTTACTGTATTTTGTAATGGGAACTTTGTTTACTGTAAAATAAGACAATGTACACATTTCTTATACAATTATCAATAACAACAAAAAATATACTGTATATACACACAACAAAAAACTAGAGAGCACAAAATGATTTACTACATCAAAGATTGCCATAAAATGACGCATCTACTGTAATGCTACCTGTTGTTAGTGTTTTTTAGGTAATTGTGTTATGAGTGACAAAGTGTTGCTGTTGGAGAAAACTAGTGCTGGTGTTTTGGTAGAATTATTTGATTTTGACACAAGTATGCAGTGTTTTGGTAGTTTTGGTGCATTTTGGGTGTGAAATGAACTGTTGTGCCAAGCTGCGTGTCGGTACAGACAACAGTGTGAAGAGTTTTGAAAAAGTGGACTCAGTATTGAGAAAAGTTTGTAACCAATTGTAAAAAACTGTAATGGTTTTCTATAGATATCACATTTTACTATTATTACTCTTCCTAGTTTATCTTTTTTTACATGGTGTATATTTAAATTTTGTTTCTTATGGAATAGTATGGCAACCCCTGGAATTATAGGAGCAATAGAAAGCCTTTCCAACCCAATCACACTGCAATTTCTCATGTTCTTTATCAGTCAAATGAGTCTCTTGTAAGAGCGCTATGTCACATTTCTGATTCTTAAGATAGTTCATTATCCGTTTGCGTATGATAGGGTTGTTTACGCCATTAACGTTGAATGAGATCATTGTTAAATTATCTACCATAATACATTTTTTCCTTGAAAAGAAAGCTCACATATGCCATTCATCTTATTTATTTTACCATTTCTCTGAGACCCCTCAAATGATTTCTTATTAGCTGCATCTGCACAGTCCTCTGTTCTAATGTTGCTTGACCTATCGGCTGCCTTTTGACACGGTTAACCACCAAATCCTCCTCTCCACACTCGCTGAGCTCGGCTTCTCAGGATCGTTGGTTACATGGTAGGGGTTAGATGGTTTGAGTCTGACCTCTCAGGGAGATCCTTTAGAGTGTGTTAGAGAGGGGAAGTGTCTAAATCCCACTGCTTGTCCACAGGGGTACCTCAAGGGTCAGTGCTTGGACCCCTTCTCTTTTCAATATACACCACCTCACTTGGTGCAGTCATCCGCTCACATGGCTTCTCATACCATTCATATGCTGACGATACCCAGCTCCTCCTATCGTTCCCGCCAGACGACCCCACGGTCTCGGCACGGATATCGGCATGCCTCGCCGCTATCTCGGCATGGATGAAGGAACGCCACCTTCAGTTTAACCTGTCAAAGACTGAGCTCCTTGTCATCCCAGCCAGTCCCTCTGTACAACAACAGATCAGTATCCAGCTCGAATCAGCTCAGCTCATTCCCGCAAAGTCTGCGAGAAACTTGGGTGTCATGATTGATGACCGACTAACCTTTAAGGAGCATGTGGCTTCTGTTGCTCCGGCATGCCGATTTGTCCTGTACAACATCAGGAAGATCAGACCCTACCTGTCTGAATATGCAGCACAACTCCTAGTACAGGCGCTTGTAATATCACGCCTTGACTACTGCAACTCCTTACTGGCAGGGCTCCCGGCATGTACGCTCAAACCTCTGCAGATGATCCAGAACGCGGCGGCGCATCTGGTCTTCAACCAGCCCAAAAGAGCACATGTCACTCCGCTGTTCATATCCCTCCACTCGCTCCCAGTCGCTGCCCGCGTCAAGTTTAAGTCCTTGATGCTCGCCTACAAAGCAACAACCAAAACGGCTCCTACCTACCTGAACTCCCTCATTCAGGTCTACGCTCCCTCCCGCCCACTACGCTCTGCCAAGGAACGCCGCCTGGTGCTGCCGCCACAACAAGGCCCTAAGTCTCTAGCCAGACTCTTCTTCTGTGGTTCCTCGGTGGTGGAACGAGTTACCAAACTCCATTCGATCCGCAGAGTCCCTCTCAATCTTTAAGAAAAGGCTAAAGACCCAGCTCTTTAGTGAACACCTTCTCACCTGATGGACTGTGTAATCCAAAAAAACAAAACAAAAAAAAAAACTCTTTATCTGCCTCTATGCACTCTATGCATTGCCTCTATGCACTGCCTCTATGTACTGCCTCGTAGCACCTATGTCCTGTCGGACCAGAATTTAGCTTTATGGCACTTACTCTCGTTACTCTCCTTACTCTCTCCTGACTAGATCCTTGCTTGTGTTGTATTAAAATCTCATATGTACGTCGCTTTGGATAAAAGCGTCTGCCAAATGGGAAATTTAAGTGATAAAAATGGCAATGGCAATCCCTGACTGATTTCATCTGTACTGATGAATAAAAAAAAGTAGAGAGACAGAGAAGAGTAGAGGAGAGACAGCGGAAAGAGGAGGAGAGGAGAAAAGTAGAGGAGAGACAGAGAAGAGTAGAGGAGAGACAGCGGAAAGAGGAGGAGAGGAGAAAAGTAGAGGAGAGACAGAGAAGAGTAGAGGAGAGACAGCGGAAAGAGGAGGAGAGGAGAAAAGTAGAGGAGAGACAGAGAAAAGTAGAGGAGAGACAGAGAAAAATAGAGGAGAGACAGAGAAAAGTAGAGGAGAGACAGAGAAGAGTAGAGGAGAGACAGCAGAAAGAAGAGGAGAGGAGAAAAGTAGAGGAGAGACAGCGGAAAGAGGAGGAGAGGAGAAAAGTAGAGGAGAGACAGAGAAGAATAGAGCGATATGGAAACCGCAGGGAGGAGGGGTCAACTTTGAAAGTTGTGTTTACACACCACAAGCAGCAAAATCCTAAAAAAAACCTTTAGATTGATTTTGCATGAAGAATAAAGTATTCCAAGTAGAAACAGGTTCAGCGTATATACACAGATTCCAAACGTTTGAAACAGATGTAAATTTTGATTGTAGGCTACTAAAGAAGAAATTCAAATAAGAAAAAAAATTATGAATGCCGAAATGTTCTTGGAAACATTCGTAGGCACAGTTTACGATCAAATCTGATCGTACGCATGTTTCATGAATGAGGCCCAATGAGAGCAGAACTATATTGTCATTGCCAAAGATAATCCATGTGCGCTACTGCCAGAATATGAACATATATTTTGGTGACTATATTTTGAATTCCATATTTATATATTTCATATATTTATATATTAAAATACGGTACAACCTTAGAGATATGAACATCTCAGGACCAGGGGCGGTTCATAACACTGAAAGTAATGTAATTCTGAAAGTAATGTCAAAATATAAAATATAAAGAAATGCCATTTTTTATTGATTAAAATTGCCACACCTTATTTTTTACTAGGCTACTCTAATTTTCTAGCAACCAACAATCAAAACAGCAGCAGGAGTTCCTCTCATAAGTTGGTTGTTATAACATAAAGTCATTAAAATGTATGCTTTTTATCTTTCAGGAACACAGGCTGCACATGAAAATCTCTGCTTAGCTGTTGAAGAATTCCTCAAAAATGGGGAACGCACCATCAGAATGTAACATGGGCGACAACCTGAGATGCTGCAAGTGTAATAAAGTCCTGCCTCCATGCATATCCTTCGATGATTATTACAAAAGTACTGTTCATGGACGGCACGTATACGTGTTCAATCAAGGTCAATACTACAGGCAGGTTGGCTGGCATAATATGTACGAGTGTGAATATTGCTTTAATGAGCCAATCAGGGAGCGAGAGAAAATGAGGAGAGAGGAGAAGAGAAGAGAAATGGAGAGACAGAGGAGAGTAGTGGAGAGACAGAGGAAAGAGGAGGAGAAGAGAAAAGTAGAGGAGAGACAGCGGAAAGAGGGGGAGAGGAGAAAAGTAGAGGAGAGACAGAGGAGAGTAGAGGAGAGACAGCAGAAAGAGGGGGAGAGGAGAAAAGTAGAGGAGAGACAGAGGAGAGTAGAGGAGAGACAGCAGAAAGAGGAGGAGAGGAGAAAAGTAGAGGAGAGACAGCGGAAAGAGGAGGAGAGGAGAAAAGTAGAGGAGAGACAGAGAAGAGTAGAGGAGAGACAGCGGAAAGAGGAGGAGAGGAGAAAAGTAGAGGAAAGACAGAGAAGAGTAGAGGAGACACAGAGGAAAGAGGAGGAGAGGAGAAAAGTAGAGGAAAGACAGAGAAGAGTAGAGGAGACACAGAGGAAAGAGGAGGAGAGGAGAAAAGTAGAGGAAAGACAGAGAAGAGTAGAGGAGACACAGAGGAAAGAGGAGGAGAGGAGAAAAGTAGAGGAAAGACAGAGAAGAGTAGAGGAGACACAGAGAAAAGAGGAGGAGAGGAGAAGATTAGAGGAGATATGGTGGAAAGAGCAGGAGAGGAGAAGATTAGAGGAGATATGGTGGAGAGAGGAGGAGAGGAGAAGATTAGAGGAGATATGGTGGAGAGAGGAGGAGAAAAGAAGAGTAGAGGAGAGACAGAGGACAGAGGAGAGGAGAAGAGAAGAGGAGAGACTGAGGAGAGAGGAGGAGAAAAGAAGAGTAGAGGAGAGACAGAGGATAGAGGAAGAGAGGAGAAGAGAGGAGGAGAGACAGAGAAGACTAGAGAGACAGAGGAAAGAGGAGGAGAAGAGAAGAGCAGAGGAGAGACAGAGGAAAGAGGAGGAGAAGAGAAGAGCGGAGGAGAGACAGAGGAAAGAGGAGGAGAAGAGAAGAGCGGAGGAGAGACAGAGGAAAGAGGAGGAGAAGAGAAGAGCGGAGGAGAGACAGAGGAAAGAGGAGGAGAAGAGAAGAGAGGAGGAGAGACAGAGGAAAGAGGAAGAGAAGAGAAGAGAAGAGAGACAGAGGAAAGAGGAGGAGAAGAGAAGAGAAGAGGAGAGACAGAGGAAAGAGGAGCAGAGAAGAGAAGAGGAGAGACAGAGGAAAGAGGAGGAGAGGAGAAGAGAAGAGGAGAGACAGAGGAAAGAGGAGCAGAGAAGAGAAGAGGAGAGACAGAGGAAAGAGGAGGAGCAGAGAAGAGGAGAGGAGAGACAGAGGAAAGAGGAGGAGAGGAGAAGAGAAGAGGAGAGACAGAGGAAAGAGGAGCAGAGAAGAGAAGAGGAGAGACAGAGGAAAGAGGAGGAGAAGACACGAGAAGAGGAGAGACAGAGGAAAGAGGAGCAGAGAAGAGAAGAGGAGAGACAGAGGAAAGAGGAGGAGAAGAGAAGAGAAGAGCGAAAGATGAAAGAACAGCAAATGGCAAGAGAAGCTGAAGAGAAGAAGACAAGACAAGAAGAACTAAATCAAAGACTACAAGAGTCACTCCAACAAGCCAAAGAGCAGAATGAGAAACAACAACTGAGCAGCGACATTTCAGGGGAATACAAGTCCAAGCGAGACGTACTAATAAGCCATCTGAATGAGTTTGAGGCAAACTATGAATCAGGCAGTGACAGTGATGAGCTTCTAGAAATCCTCTCATCAAAATGCAGCATCCCAGTTCCAAAGCTCAGTCTCACTGAGCTGACAGCTGATCAGCTGAGGAACATCCTGTCGGCCCTGGACAAACTTCTGTTTGATGAATGGATCGGTGCTCTTCCATCCTTCAGCACTCTGCAGCACACTCAAGTGTTCATCACAGAGCTGTGTGCTCTGTCCCCGGAGATATCTGAGGGAGTTTCCCTGCAAAGCATCTCCAATCATGTGCAGTCCCTGCTGGGGTCCATCAGCCAATCAGCATGTAATGTTTCTGAGAGTTTCCTGCTGACTCAAGCCCTGTATCTGAACCTTATGCACTTTTTCACTGACTATGGCAGCTCTGACACTGATGCAGCCCTCATAGCCAAAAACTGGGCTGAGGATGAGCTTTCCACTGAGGATCTCTTTCTGATAGAATTCCTCGGCAACCTCACATCATCACTGCAGAATACAGTTGAGAGAGCCTCTGTGTTCATTTTAAAGATGGAAATCCAGTGCTTGAAGCTTCTCTTATCCACACTCACACATCTAAATGGCAAGGAAATCCACTCAGAATCCACTGAAATGCTCCTCAGACTTGTGCAAACAAACCAATGGACCCCAATAGAGGCAGTGGCTCTGCTCAAAGCACTGTCACAGAAATATGCTGAGGATGCTCCAATAACTGAAGTCCTTATGTTGGTACAAGTGTATGACATATCACCAGAGTGGACGGATGACTCTGGACGCTCTTTCATCCAGGCTCTTGACTTCGTTGGCCCTGACAGATTCCAACAGGATTTCCAAAAGGCTCTCAGAAAGCAAGATGAGAGCAGTCTAGTTGCAGGTCTAGCAGAATTAAAAATATCCAGGAATTTGGATGATTCTGTGATTGATATGATAAAAAACATTACCACTGGTGTCCTGCAATATTCAGAAAATGCCCCAAAAGATGCACCATTTATTAAAGACTCCTTTAAATGTGTAAACTTGGATGCAGATGACATCCAGAACTCTCTGTCTCAGCTCTGCAAAGCGGTTTTCGACACAAAAGGCTGGTGGCCCACAGTGAATCAGATGCTGCAGTGGTGTGAGTTGGTGCTGACTGAGAAGAGTGGAGCGCTAGAACTGGTTGGTGTGGAAGAGGACCCATGTGTCACAGCCATGTTTGCAGCCACACAAGTCTGCAGGGGAAACAAACTGGACATTGTGCTAAGCTCTGACATTCACTCAGAGGAGCAAACTAAAGAGTGGTCTGACTTCTACAAGCACCTAGGAATTTCTGTCAACACAAACATGAAGAAGACTAATGCATTACACAGGGATGTCTATAAAGCAGACATTGTGTATGGTACCATGGATGACTTTGTCTGTGATTACTTTCAATACGGCTTAGAGGTGATGGAAACAGGAAACCCTCAGCCGAGTCATGGATTTATCATTGAAGAAAGAAGTCTCAGTGCTTCCCATAATCTGGAACTTTCAAGGGTCAAGGACAATGATGCCCTGGTGTTTGCTGCAGAGATCCTGCAAAGCCTCATGGGTAAATTTCACAGTGAGGATATTGAACTGAGACATGGTTTTATTAAGGCTCTTTTTCAGGTGCTCCACACCAACCTAAACAATGACACAAACACTGGCAATAAAATCATCACCATCTCTCAAAAAATTACTGGAAAGAGATTTCCTTCTAATGAGGTCTTTGTTCTGGCCTTTCTTGAGAATCTGCTGAGAGTGGTTGCTAGAGAAACAGAGGCTGATGAAGACAGGGCATCTCCTGCAGGCAAATGGTGTTTGGAGATTTTATTTGCCTGTGCAGTGCAATTCCAAGCATCAGCTACTACAAAAGAACTCTTCCAGATGGTTTCAAATCTTGAGGAACAAAAACTTTGGTCACCAGTAGAGGCCTTAAACCTCCTTGGAGCATTACCTGACCACCATCATGATGAAGGCTGTGTTTCCATCATGAAGATTTTACATTTGATGGCAACATATCAGGTTTCTTCCAAGTGGACAGATGAGAACAACCAGTCTCTCCTTCAGCTCTTAGATTCATCTGGAACCGCGAATCTGATCCAGCATTTAGAAAAGAGCCTTAGAGCTGAGAAAGAAAAAAGCATTGACACTCTTTTTGATGAAATAAGGCAGATGAAAGACACTGATGAACCAACACTGAGCAAATCATACTGTGTAGTAAATCATGTTACAAACCTGATTAAATCCGGTGAAATTGAAAACCACACAGATGTACAGCGAGCAAGGAATCTGAGTCACAGCACAGACATAGAAGACCTTCAGGAGATCCTGGCAGTCTTATGCAACGCTGTACATCTGCAAAAGGCTGAAAGGAAGTGGTGGCCCAGAGCCACTCAAATGATAAGCTGGTGCCTCTTGGCCTTGTCTGACACTGGAAAACTGCTGGAGATGGGCACTGGAGAAGGGAAGTCTTGTGTCATAGCAATGTTTGCAGTGCTGCGTGCGCTTAGGGGTGAAAAAGTAGATGTGGTGTCCTGCTCTTCTGTGTTATGTCAAAGAGATGCAGAAGAATGGACCAACTTCTACTTGTACTTTGACATCACAGTCGACACAAACACAAATAAAACCGAAGATGAAGATCGAAAAGAATGCTACCAGAAGGATGTGGTCTACGGAACTATAGAAGCCTTCGCTGCAGATCACCTTCGCCAGATATTTGAGATGAAGGATGTGAGGCCTGATCGCAGCTATCAGTGCATCATCATCGATGAAGTGGACTCACTGCTGCTGGACCAGGGAGTGCAGCTGACCTACCTGTCCAGCCCCATGGTCTCCATGCAGCACCTGAACATTATTCTGACCATGATCTGGGGCCAGGTCAGCCAGTATGGCTTCCTGTCTACAGGACACCAGACATTTGTACAGGGTCCCCCTGCTTCATTCTTCAAGGCCATATTTGACTCAATTGACACAGAGGAAACTGAAATTAAAGACCCAATGGACATTTTACATATTGCTGAAGAATGCAACATTGTGCCAAAAGGATTTACAAAAGATTTCTGTAGCAGTGAAAAAGATGAACTGCTTACAAAACTGAAAACTGTGAGTCAGGATGCTGTGGTGGACTTTTTCCAAAGAATTGAGGACTATGTCCCCTATGGTTTTACTGTTTACACTTTAGACGACAATGGGTTGCTCTGTCTTAGAAAGCCCAGCCCATATAGCAACCAGGACATTCCAGACCTTACATTCCTTGTTTTGGAAGAAGGCTTGTGTTGTCCTCTCTATGTTTCAGAAGAAATTCTCATCAAGCTCATTGCAAAATTAATATCAGAGAAGATTCAGTACACCCCATGTACAAACAATAAAGACAAAATCAGCATCCCTGGATTCCTGAGAAATCTGATAGAGAAGAAAGTGTCAGTGTGGGTCCAGAATGCATTTCTGGCAATGAGACTGAAGCAAGGACGGGAATATGTTATAGAAAATGACAGTGTCTGTCCGGTGGACTTCAGATCAACTGGTATTGTAGAACTGAATAAGAAATGGGGTGATGGTCTGCAGCAGTTTGTTGAGATTAAACACCAAATCAAACTGAGCACAATTTCAACAGTGACAAACTACGTTTCTAACATCTCCTTTTTTGAAAAGTACCATGGGAAAATATATGGAACAACGGGAACACTAGGGAGCAAAACAGACATTCTGTTTTTGCAGGACCTATATCCAAATCTCTCTGCCTGCAAAATGACAACATTCAACAGGAAGAAGTTATTTGAGGTCAAAGGTACTCTGAAGACATCAGCTGAAGAGTGGGAATCTGAAATAAAACGTGTGGTTATGGCTCAAATTTCCCACAATTCATACAGAAATGGAAGAGCAGCCCTGGTGATCTGTGAAACTATCAACGAAGCCAAAGAGATGTACGAAGAGCTGAAAAGCAGCATCCCAGGTGAAATCATTCTCTACTGCCGCAGTGACAAAGACAGTTTAAGCAAAACAGATAAGGAACTGCTTCCTGGTGATGTCATTGTTGCCACAAACCTTGCCGGGCGTGGCACAGACATAAAAGTTTCTGAAGAGGTGAACAGCAATGGAGGATTATTTGTGATCCTCTCCTTCCTTTCTGAGAACACAAGAGTTGAACTTTGGCCGAACCGCACGCAAAGGTAAACCTGGATCTGCTCAGGTAATCGTGTCCACCGATCATCTGCAGCAGTCCATCAGGACAGTGTCTTCTCTGGAGGAAGCTAAGAGCAAAAGGGAAAGACTTGCAGCAGAAAAGATAAAGCATATGACAAATGACATCGCTGAGTTGAAATTGCAGGAGGATCTGTTTTCAGAGTACTGCAAAACTCTTCAAGACATCCACAGGAACACAGATGAAGTTGAAAGAAGAGCTGTTGTTTCCATCATGAATGAATTCTGGGGAATATGGCTGCAAACTAAATCAGAAGAAATTGACCAGTTGAAAACAAATGAATTGCAAGAGAGCCTGAAAGCTGATTTGGCTCTGGCAAAAAGTCAGTCTGAAAGTCAGACTTCACCTTGCTCCAGCATTTATCACTACATCAAGTTTGGGAATATCGCACTGAGTGAAAATCAATGTGATGTCAGCAGCAAGCTATTTGAAAAAGCCATGAAACAAGATGAAAGTTGGGCAGCCATAGCTTTTTACAATCATGCATACTGCAGTATAAAGCAACAGCAGGCAGATTACCTCACTAAGGCCAGAGATGATCTAAAGAAGGCACAGGAGTCTCTTAAGTACCTCAGTGAGGAATCCATGGTCTGTCTGCAGTTTGTAAAAATGTCCTGTCCGTACTCAGCCAACAGCAACCCAACCAGCCTTGAAAAACAGTTCACAACCAAGTGCAACATGTTAAGTTACTTCAATAAAAACATCAGTGAGGCCATCCAAAAGCTGGAGGAAATAAAAGAAGGAGGGAGGGATGCAAAGGCCAATAAATCACCAATTTTCTCCCTGGTGTCAAGTGCTGATGAAGATCTCCAAGTGGAAGCCTACAATCTTTACAGTCAAGGTCTGAAATATATCTTTTCTGTGGAAGAAAAGCCTCGTTTCCCGTGGGAAGCTCTGCTGGGGTTCGGTCTCGGAGTTTTACAGATTATTGGAGGGGCATTGATCACTGTATTTACGTGTGGTACATTAGCTCAAGTCGGAATGGGGCTCATCACTGAAGGAATATCAGACTGCATCGATTGCATAAAGTCCATGGTGACAGGAGAATTCAGCTGGGAATCATGGGCTATAGAAAAAGCCATTTCAATTGGTGTATCTATCATTGGGTTTGGAGTTGGAAAGCTGATTGCAAAGGGCTTCAAAGCTTCTAAAACTGCAATTAAGGGATTTGGCAAAGAGCTGAAGTCGATGCCAAAGTTTCTGTCCAGCCAGGCTAAAGATGGTTTAAGTGTTGTCGCAAAGACAAATAGGAATAATCTGGTAAAATACACTGGTAAAAAAATGGTAGAGGAAATCATTACCTATGGATTAGGGAAGGCAGAAGAGGCAGTACTGACACAAATACTAAACAGCATTGAA
The DNA here is from genome assembly GCF_048128805.1 of Centroberyx gerrardi. NCBI lineage: Eukaryota > Metazoa > Chordata > Actinopteri > Beryciformes > Berycidae > Centroberyx > Centroberyx gerrardi. Next base: position 25,916,959 of record NC_136012.1, read on the forward strand.
AATGCAGTAAAAAAGGGAATTGATGATGATGTGAAATCCAACATGGAAAAAGAGCCCTTGGCTGCATTAGTAGACTCGATTATACTGTCATACCTTGAGGACAAACAACAATTTTCTGATCTCCTGCAGGACGAGAACAGAAAGAGTGAACTGCTGGCCATTTTCAGAGAGTTTAGCAAAACTGCAGTACAGCCATTCTTTGCAGACCTCAGCTGGCAGAACAAGCTTAACTCATCCATGTCCACAGTGATTGACAAAGCTAAAGCAGAGGCCAAAGGAACAACACATGTAATTCTGACAGCCATCCAAGCCGTCCACCTGGGGTCACTGGCAGGAGACGCCATCCATACAGTGCTCAGCCTCTCCAGCAAGTTTTTCTCAAACCTTCATGAAGAGCTGACTAAATTTAAAAAACAAAAAGGTTTTTCAGAGAAAGTGAAGGTAAATGAGCTGTCTGCTTCAGAAACTGAGATGCTGAAGGAATTCAAGCAGGATTTAGCCAACACCATCAGTGCCTTATTGGCCAAAGCTTTGGTAGAAGTGTTCCATCAGAAGTTCTCCAGTCACATGTTTCTCGTGTCCAAGGCAAAGTAAATGGAGTCATTGGCCATTATATAAGAACTGGTTTAAACACTAACAGAACAGAGGAAAAACTCAGAGCTGGACAGAACAACAGATACATTGCATACATGCCTGTAGAGCTGAATTCTAAACATAACCTTGCAGGAGAGGCAGGTAAACGCTCACGGTCACATGCTGAAAAGATCAGGAACCCCTCAACAGCGGGTACCATTCTCGATATCAGAGTCCTGTCAGAAACCACTGGCACTAAGGTTGTAATCCTAACAGAGGACAGCCATGGCAAACTTATCAAAATGCAGGAGCTGAACCCAGGCACTAAACCTGCCAGTCAAACTGTGACACTGATCTACAGTCCAAAGAGTGCCCAATACCCAGACGGCCATTACGATGTGCACAACAGTAAGCCAGTGGAAGGAGCCAGCAAAGGCAAGAGCTGCCTGTTTTACGCTTTGGCGCGAGGCATGAAACCAGAGGCCAGTAAAGAAGAGATCGCTCTGGAAGCAGGCCGCCTCCGATCTGTGGAGGCCGACACTCTCCTCAGACACCCGGGCCAATGGGAGCCTTTCATCAAGCGCAAAGAGTGGACTGAAGCAATCAGAGGAGGGGACTGGTATATGGCAGAGGGAGCTGCACCAAAAAAAATCATAGAAGAAAGCATTACGGTGCTTGAGACAGAGGTTGGAAAAACAGAACTCTACAAAAATTGGAAAAAATATGCAATTCAAAATCCAGGAATTGGACAGTTCATCAATGCAGATCACCAACCACCAGTGAGTAGTATATTAGCGGCTAGAAAATTGAACCAGAATAGCAAATTAGCTACAGCCATGCTTGAAGTGGCAACAAACTCATCTCCTCTGGATAACAACCTGATTCCTAATGTGCACAAATATCATGGCCTTGAACTTCCAATTGTTTATGTGTCAAAAGAGGTACATCGAGAGTTTCCCAGTACAAAATCAAAATCGTTCCGAAAGAGCATGGCTACTGCCATAAGCCAGGACGATGTTGTAGGCGCATTCAAATGGACAATCCTTGGTTCAATGGTCAGATTCAGGTTGGATAGTACCAAGAACTTCAAGAACTTTCAGGACAACCAGATGAGTAAAACCAGGCTTACCATTTTTGAAAAAAGTTTTCAGCAACATTCTACAAAGATGGTAGAGCAATGGTTCAGCCTGCTTCAAGGCAAGGGTGTCATGACGACGACACATGTTGACACCATTAAAGCATGGATCGAAAATCAGGGCTACAAGAATCAAAGTGAGCAGAAAAGTGGAAGAAAAAGGAGTGTAAGAAGTTTATCGCCGCCCTCCCAAAGGTAAATTCTTTTTTTGCTTTGCCTGTGGTTGTGACTGTCAAAGAAGCAACTGTTGATGCTACTTCTGTTACTGCAACTTAACCAGCACATTAAAGAGGAGACAGTGCAACTTAATCAGCAAAACATATCCAAGAGAGGGAGACAGAGCAACTCAACTAGCACATTAAAGAGAAGAAGAGAGCCAGAGAGTGAGATGGTAAAAATGTAGCTTATGCATTTGAGTGGTAATGAGAGATTGGTCTGTGTACTTTTTGGTCTTTGAATGTTCCTTTCAGAAACAGAAATGTAAAAATGAAAAACAGCTGACAAGACTTTCAAGGCATTCATATATGAGTGTTTATAGAATAAAAATATTTAATAAAGGGGCAGGTGGTACATGGAATAGAGACACACATTCATAGTGCAGCTCTATGGCTGGAGGCCCAAATTGGTGAACAATTGGCTCAGCCTCACCAGCGGAAAATAGAGGATGAGCTGATTGAACTCATCAGTCTCATAACGCTCTGGCAACCTCTCTTGGTTGGCCGGCACGTGCAGGTTTATGAACTGAACATATGTTGACTTCTCTTTCCTCTAACAGCATAGGCAATATGTGATTGCTGCCTTATCTGCACTGTCCAAAATAGCAAAGACTTGTTATCATGTGATTGGGAGGAGTTGTGTGCAGCCACTTCCTCCTGAGTCTGTCGGATAGGTTTGTGGTGGGTGGGGTTAATGATGTAGTTCAGTTCAAGTAGGAAGAGGTAAAAATTATAGAATATTTATATTCACTAAAAAGGTACACATCCAATTAAGAGAACGCTCGTACATTGTATGCTTTGCATTATGATTAGCAGTTGATCTGAATGAAAAATGTCTATTTGTGTTACATTTACAGTGGAGTGTTGCCACCTGAGAATATGATGAAGAAGAGGTGCAATGAAAACTACAAAGATCTTCCACCTCCCTGATGTTCATCTGGACGCCTGTCTGGATATGTATAAGGAGGATTGCTTTTTCTTTTTAGAAGTTCTAGTTCAGAATAACTTAATTTTACTATCTAGATCCAAGATCGGTGTGATGGTGATTTTCTGCTCAGTGCCAATCCTCTGGTTGATGAGTGTTTTCATGTACTGTCAGCTGAAATGAAACGTCCCTTCTGACATCACACAGTGTCGATCCTACAGCTCCCCCTTTTGACTTGTGGTTGTCTGGTACTGACAGTCATTCTGTGGCCCTAGACGAGATGATTAATGGGCTGTTTGAACTTTAATCTAATAAGGTATATATACAAACGTTTGGCTTCACTGATGAGATAAGGTACTGAAGTTGGTGTCAGGTGTTGTACGGGGACGATTACTGAGTGTGTTTGCTTGTAGATTGTATTGCCTCATTTAGGACTTTTCCCTCTTTCAGACGTTGTGGGAAATTTTAACTCACCTGAATAGTTGAGTGAATGTATAATTAGTATGATACCCAGCATATGAGGGTGTTAGTATCCACAGGAAAGTGTATGTTGATTTATTGAAATGAGTGTGTGCGTATCCCCAATTAAAATCATTTTTTATCAGCATGAAAGGTCGCGATGACACCATTAGTTATGAAGAAGGGAAGTAGACCGGACAGGTAAATAATGGTGTATTGAGAAGAGGAAAAGTTTAGGAGAAAATCGGCAGGAGATAACTCCTGCTAAGACCCACAAAAAGAGGAGCATGAAAAAGAGTATAAAGAAAAGGTGTATTGTAGAATAAAGTTAGTTGCTCCATGGATCAGCTCGGTTTACATGTACCCTTTGTGATTTTGCAGTAAACCTATATTATATTGAATTCTACTGAATTTGTCTGAATTATTTGATTAATGGTAATGAAGAAGTGCGGTTGAGGACCTGAAGACCTGAACTTTATGTCCTGCGACCTCCGTCTGAGTAGGCATAGGGTTTTTCTTTAGATTGAAACAATCAGTCCCACTCACAGGACATACTGGACGGGTTAGTCACATGGTATCCCTTTGTACTGCATGTCATGGGTATATTCATGATGATCTTCTGATTATTGTTTATGATTATGGTATTGATTGATTGTTATTTTATGCATACATCTATTTACCACCTTGGTCACTTGGGATTGTGAAATTGTATACAACTGACCAAGTTGACCTAAGTCTCACTATGTGCCTGATGCATCTTGTCACTTGAAGGACATACTATCTGTCATTAGGTAACTGACCACTATATAAATCACAAGTCTCTCTCAGTACACAGAGACTAGCATCACTGATTCTGTTCATGTTGTTTCTCTCCAATGATGCATCATTAAATGTCTACTAATTGATCAGATCGACTCCTGTCTGTCTGTGTGCTGCAATATCAATATCACCAAACAACGTTAACGCTGCATAAGAGATCAATTCTATTTTCTGAGACATTAGTTTTAATGTGTTGAACAGTTGATGGAACAACTTCAGCAATGACAACGTCAGCTGAAACAAAGAAATGTTTAAAAAAAAAAAAATACCCGTGTAAACACAGTGATGTCATCTAGTTATATGACCTGGTGGAGGAATTGTTCGGGTTTGGGCCACATGACATCATTTGGTACCACTATGTAATAGGGTATGCTGAATTATGATTTGTCTGCTTCACACATGTATCTTAAATGTGTAACTTCCAAACTGCAATAACAAGAAAACTGGCCTTGACCTGGAGAGTAAGGCCCCGTGTCCACCAAAGACCTGTGAAAAAAGCGCTGGCGCTGTTCTTTCATTAATTCCAATGGAAAAGTAACGCTTTCAGCGCCTACGACCCAAAACCTACCTCACCTCTTTTTAGCGCCGAGCGCCGTGAGCGCTGGACATGTTCTCGAGTTTAACCTAGTTCAACTTTTGTGACGCGCACCGCTTGTCAATGTCACTTCAGAGTTCTACCAGCCAATTAGGATGAAGCAGAGGCGGGCCCAGAGTCGTTTTGTAGCGAATGTTAGCTAGGCTAACGTTTAGCATAGCAGCAACACCAGGAGACGTGTTCTGAGCGCTTCCCGCTCCAGCGCTCACCTGATGCTGCCAAAGCGCTCAGCACCAGTGCTTCAAGCACTCAACAGGTCGGTTGGTGGACACGCCCTAACATATGTCAATATGAAGAACATGGGTGGTTCCTGTACTGCAGTATTGCCCTTTGAACTCTGACCCCGGGCCACGTTTGAAGGCTTATTATGCAGCAACACAAGGGGCTAGAGACATGGGGTCAACTTTTCTAGAAAGCTATTGAGCTGCACTTTCATGGGAGTGGGGTTACTGATGGCAGGGGGCACTGAGTTGGGTTGAAATGCAATGTTTTCTGCAATATTTTGCAATATTTGCAATATTTTCTGTTCAGTTTTCAGCTTGACCACCAGGCATTTTTGAGTTTATCCAATGGGGTTTTGAAAGGATTTCATAAACTCAAGTGTGTTCTCGATCCATAGAAGCTCATGTAATCCTTCAATTGGAGTTAAAACATGAAAAATCACCAAAACTGGAGTTATGAGGTTTTCACATGACAATAGCAATATGCTGTTTGGTGGATACTTTTAGCCACAGTGCATATTGTTTTAGCATGCGCGGCCCCAGTGGGAATGGAGCCTTAACCCTGGCAGCTTTAGTGCCTTGCCCAATCCATTAGGCTGTTGATGGGCATGTGAAGAGGACGAGGAAAGTAAATGAAGGGTTTGTAAGCCTTGAAACAAGTGAGATGTGGGTTGTGCAAAAGTGCTGTGCAACTCAGTTTTAGAAAGTTGATCCGAATGTTTTGTACACTGGAGGGAGGGGAAGAGAAACAAGGGGATGACATGTCATTCAAGTGGAAGCGTTCACATGTTTAACTCCCACATCCAAAATAATATGTATTTATGAATTTAAAAGGAGGCCGATGTGAATGTTTTTTTCCCCAGTCTGCAGGTCGTATTTATGGTAAGTCTGACATGACGAGTCGGGAACACATGCATAGCATAACATAAAATAAATTATGTATGGGATTGCCTTCTCCATTTTTGTATACATGAATGCATAAGAATAAGATGTGTAAGGTGTGACAAAGCATTTTCTGCCACGTTCATCATATGTTTGAATATGTTTGCTGTTTCCCACCATGTATGAGCACATGCTGACTACCATGAGAGCATATTGCTGTCTTAAAATACTTAAAAACAATTGTTGGGGCCAAATGTTATCAGATTATAGGAAATGTTGCATTTCCTGGTAGGACATAATTATGATAGAGGGTTTTATGGATCTGAAGGAAAACAGATGAAAGAGACGAATAACAATTGAATTGAATTGAATGGAAAACTTTATTGACCCTGTGAGGGAAATAAATTTTGCCACCAGCAAACATGAAAACCACAATACAAATCACAATACACACAATAACAGTTACAGCCAACAATTAAAAACCACTCTACAGACTGAGAAAATATCACAAACCGAATCATTTTAGCATCTTACTGCAGATGGTAAAAATAATTTTCTAAAATGTTCAGTGGAGCATCTAGGCTGGACAGTGACTGAAAACACTGTCAGTCTCTGAACACACTACATGCAGGGTGGTCTGTATTGTAAGGCTGTTATTATTCAGCAGGTTTTGGGTGATGCACAGTATCAATTGACTCCGTTCTGTATTGCTAACTGTCACTAACACAATATAGAATATGTCACATTTCTAAAATAGTCTGTTTCCTCTTGCATGCCATCTGTCCCAGAAGAGGAGAATAACGCTAATTGTTTATTTTGTAACTTTATTTATCAAGGGAAATTTGACTTTTTTTTTTTTTTTTACAGTTCCACATATTTATACTTGGGAACAACCACAGTCTTCTGCTGTTGGCCACTGAGCAGCTTCAATGGAGCAGTTTACGGGTTAGTAACTTGCTCAAGGGCATCTAGATGGTAGTGGATGAGGGAAGGGAGAGCATTACATACTCATATGCTAATCCAGGGATTCAAACCGACGACTATCCGGTCACAAGTCTGCTTCTCTAACCATTAGGCTACTGTTGTCTCAAATGTATTGGTGCAGTTAGGAGGGGGGCGTTGAAAAATATTGAGAGATGTGATTATTAAATTGAAAACTAAACCTTTTTTCACTTTGCCCCCCCCAAAAAAAAATCTACCACTTCCACGTCATTGAATGTGAAACGAGCTTCAACTGAGACTTTTATTTTGAAAATTCGTGACTCCTCCCCCTGGTTCCGTGTTTGCGTCTGTCCTGCGTGTGTCTTGCTTTTTCTGCAGAGTTTCTCCTACTGTTTTGAGATAACTAATCATGTCTCTGGAAGTGGAATCGGCAGAGTAAGTAGTCCAGTTAATGATTTATAATATGGATTGTTTATAGAATAATACATTGCCGTATTGCGCCGCATTCTATCACATTTTCTGTTATTGAGGCCTGTTTCACCCTGCAATCACCTGCCTGGCATTAGCGTGCTACGCTAAGCTAGCTACAGTTAGCCACTTATGGATATTGTTTCTTTTCCAGCATACTAAAGAGAACTACATTTCACTTTAATTTATCGTTGTCTTAATGGAATTATTAAAGTGTCCGCCTCTAGTCTTTTCAATATATACGTTGTTTGAGGTAACATAGGGTTGAAAAATATGGGCGCTATCATAAGTTAGCGTTAGCTGCACTGCGAGGTGCTAGAGATCTCGCGCAGACCGGACAGGTAAGTTAGCTAACTTATTCAAACCTGCAGGACAGATGCTGACAAGTCAGAGTGACAGTTTGTTGTCATGTTGAATGTGTCTGCTAACATCACGCTCCTCAATACCTGCTCTTATATACCGGCATGATTTGGCACGTTAACTAGGTAGCTTACGTTAAAATTAGACTGTTAATGTTAGCTTATCAGCTAAGCTGTTAAATAAATCCATACTCGAGTTGCAATGGACAAAATGTCAACGTCGGGGGCGGCAGGGTGGTCTGGTGGTAAAAGAGACCCAGCTGAATGTCCCGGGTTCAGGCCCCTGGTGGGTAAACATCTGCCCTGCTGAAGTGTCTTTGAGCAACACACTGAATCCCTACCAGCTGCAGGGCTGCTGCTCTGTAGCTGAGCCTGACCTCTGACCTCTCAGTGGAGGGTTCCAGGGAAGTGAGAATTTCCTGAGAGGGATCGATAAAGTTTTGCATTATTATTAGTAGGAGTTCCCACATTTCCAAGCAGTTGGATCTAACACACACACCTGCCTCTGACTCCTTACCTAGCGCTCCTGTTATTTGAATTCTTTAAGCTAACCTGCCTTGCCAGTTGCCAGCCTTATACCATTTCTGTTTCCCACAGCGTGATCCGTCTGATAATGCAGTACCTGAAAGAAAACAATCTCCACCGGACACTCGCCACGCTGCAGGAGGAGACCACAGTGTCTCTGAACACAGTGGACAGTATAGAGAGTTTCGTGGCAGATATTAACAGCGGTCACTGGGATACTGTCCTGCAAGCCATCCAGTCCCTCAAGCTGCCAGACAAAACCCTGATCGACCTTTATGAACAGGTGAGTTTGGTTATACAGTGGTGTACAACTGGCTGTCCTTTCAACTGTCATTATGGGAAAAAAACAATCACTTTCAGTCCTGAGTCCAGACTGCAGGACAGTCAGAAGAGCCCTACCTGGGTTCACGTTTCCTCTAAACCAATCTGTGTTGTTTCCTGACCAGGTGGTGTTGGAGCTGATCGAGCTGAGAGAGCTGGGCGCCGCCCGGTCGCTCCTCAGGCAGACCGACCCCATGATCATGCTGAAACAGACGCAGCCGGAGAGATACATCCACCTGGAGAACCTGCTGGCCCGCTCCTACTTCGACCCCAGAGAGGTGAGTCCAAACCCAGATTTATGACCTGAGGACGCTAGGTTCAGTTCGTTTCAGTAAATTTTATGAATCTCTGCTGGGTGATTTATATAGTGTGTTTAATTTAAAACATACTCACGTCTACATGAGATCAAGTTTGTAATTCATCATGAAGTACAACAGAATTCACATTATAAGAGCATTTTGAAGTGTGTACCACCCGAAAGTGTGGCAGGTGGGTGTTACTTTCGGACCTTGTGTGTGCAGAGATGAGGTGAGGTGAGATGAGACCCTGTTAGGCGTACAGGACAAAATTAACCTGTGCATGAATCCATGGTTGTGAGTATTTGTCAGATCGGAGGTGTTTTGTCGTTCCTCTCCAGGCTTACCCAGACGGCAGCAGTAAGGAGAAGCGGCGGGCGGCCATCGCCCAGGCGCTGGCGGGGGAGGTCAGCGTGGTGCCGCCCTCTCGTCTCATGGCCCTGCTGGGACAGGTAGGCGACCTGGACATTTGGAGCTGTGATGTTGCAAGTGGATGAGTTGTCTGTGTGTAGATTCATTTCAGTCATCCAGGTAGTAAAATGTCCAAAAAATAAAAACAGAAAGAAGAACTGATGAAGCCCCTCGGATGAGTGGCGAAACGACTTCAACTCTTCAGTTTTAAGTACATTGGGGTTTTCGTTTTTATTTTTTGAACAAGTGAATGAGTTTCATTCCATAATGAGAGAATTACCACAGAAAATGTAATTGCGTCTGAAGCCCTTTCCGGACACCATTAGTATTACAAGGGGAGGTCTGGTGATTGGTGATTACTACCTCAGGACTTCAGGAATTTTATCGCATCCAGAACAAACATGTCAGTTATTTTCTCCAGCTAGTATAGGAGAAAATTCTGGATGAAATTACCAACTGTCTTTTGAGTTAACTCTTGTGTCCTAGGATAATTTAATTCCATCCCGTCGACATCTGGTGTTTCATAAAATGACATGAAAAATTTCATAAAGTTGACTTGCGCAGCTGGCATCTGGAATGCAAGGCTTATATAACACAGTGGTGGGGCTTTACAACAATATGGAGCCACAGAGTTTTGCTGTACTGTGGGTTCAGTTCTGGTGAAATCATCCGGAAATCATCTCTGCCGTCAGGAAGTGACAAATTGAAACTTCAGATGAAATCCAAACGGTCTCCTAAACAGCAGTGAGTAGCGCTCCGTCCAGGACTCGCCAACGTTAGATTTTCTCCTCTCTCGTCTCTTTTGGTATCTTTGGTGTAAAGCATCACAGACCAGCCGGGTTGGTAAACATGAGCGAGCTGTGTGACGTTTACTGATGTCACCTTACAGGATTTCTGGCTATTGAAGTTCAAACAGTTACCTCTCGCTGTCTTTTGGAGCCGCCGACATGTAAAGTTGCCTAGTGCAGCGTTAACTACAGTATATTAATCTTAAACAAAGTGATTGGGATTGATCCACCTTCTCCCCTCTCCTCCCCCAGTCTCTGAAGTGGCAGCAGCACCAGGGTCTCCTGCCTCCTGGTATGACCATCGACTTGTTCAGAGGAAAGGCTGCCGTCAAGGATGTGGAGGAGGAGCGCTTCCCCACCCAGCTCAGCAGACACATCAAGGTACACACACTGTCCTGCAGTATGGAAGCTACACAGCAATGTTAATTTGCTGCTTCACTGCTCCAAGTAGCGCAGTCTATTCACAAACGGTTCAAGTCAAAAAGTTATCACACCTTCGTAAGCAAAACATATTATTGAGTAGACTTTTTCTTTCCCCCAAAGACACTGTGCCCGCTCTCCCTCTCACTAGCTGTCTTTTTTTGTCCTCTTATAGTTCAGTGTTTTAACTTTTATGTAGCATTGCAGCTTGAGGATAATAATTTTGGTTCCACATCCATCCCTGTTTTGGTCCAAGTTGTAGTGCAGGTTTCTTTTGGATAATACCTTAATTAAAATATTACTTCTAAACCTTAGGACTGCACCTATTTTTATTTTAGGAGGAAATACTTCACAATGGTTTTATTCCAGTGTATTAACCTGTGGAAAAGTATCATAAGTTCACTCTTAAGTATGTAATGAAAATCTCCATTATACATAACATCCTGACAAAGGTGCAAGAGCACAATGTAATTACAGGGTGTAGAAAAATGTAATTACTTGCACTAACATTGTCTTTTTTTTCACTCTTATAAGTGCATTATGTGTTCAAGTTTTTACACAGCACTTTTGTGTATTTTTAACACTTTCCATAGATTAACACACAGGTTAGCACACTGGAATAAGGCCATTGTACGGTAAAATGTTACTGGAAATTTGGCTGAATCATTTTCATTTCACATTTCCTCTGGCAGCGGTGGTAATTTTCATCACTTATATATTGTAAATGTTGTGACGTGGCCTTCTTTTCCCCGTCCACAGTTTGGACAGAAATCCCATGTGGAGTGTTCCCGTTTCTCCCCCGACGGTCAGTACCTGGTCACCGGCTCCGTTGACGGCTTCATCGAGGTCTGGAACTTCACCACCGGCAAAATCAGAAAGGTAACTAAAACACAAGCAAGTCGTGTAAACCAGAGTTACTGTCAAACTTAATCATAGGCATATACATTTACACCTGACATTTCGACATGATTTGTGAGATCTGATTCCACAGAAAATGGCTGCTGTGCATCTCTCATGACTCTGAATTTAGATCACGATGCGATCATGACTACTTTATATTTGTTTTTGTTCCAAATATGTATTTCAGTGGGTCCAGTCCTGTCACTTAATGCATCCTGGTGTGATCGGATGGTCAGTGTAAATGTGTAAATGTAGAAATACACTCTATACTCATTTTGTGGCTTGCGTCTTTCCCAGATATGCACTTCCTTGTGTTGTTAGGAGTGTGTGTTGTTGAGTGACATTACATTTCGAAACACCTTTCAAAAACATAAGAGGCTCATTTTCTATTTCCTCATGAAGTTTTCTCAGTTTCCATATGGCTCCACACTTAATTTGATATGATACTGTATGCTTTGTGTCTGACAGGATCTGAAGTACCAGGCGCAGGATAACTTCATGATGATGGACGATGCAGTGTTGTGTATGTGCTTCAGCCGGGACACGGAGATGTTGGCCACCGGGGCGCAGGACGGAAAGATCAAGGTCTGGAGAGGAATAAACAACTACTTCTTCTTTATTACTTCCCCTAGCGTTCTTTAACCTATCTTTATCCAGGGAAAATTGACTGAGCAGGTTCTTGTGCTAGCACATTTGGGTTATGGTTGAGAGGTTGGGGTTAGCTAAACATACAGTATGTTTCATATTACTTATAGGTAGGTGATATCCTTTCCCACCTTTAAAAAAAGGTGAAACTAATTTAATTCTTGCAATTGGAGATGTAGTGCAATATATTCTCTTCACTGTTCTCCTAAGTATATTATTTTTCATTTTGGTATTAAACACTGAAACATTGAACTATTGCCTGTAAAAGTAATACTGTTTATGTGTGCAATATGTTTTTCATGGTACTCATGACAGTTTCCAGCAAGCAACAAAGCATTAAGTCAAAACAAAATAACGTAAAAATGAAGACATCAATGCATATTAAAGTGTACAAATCAACAAAGTGTAAAACAAAGAAAAGAGTCAAGTTAAACAGGAGAGACTGATGTAAACTCTGTCCCAAGCTCTTTTAAGAGTGCCTACCATTACAAGTTCTGTAATAAGTGTGTGTGTGTGTGTGTGTGCAGGTGTGGAAGATCCAGAGCGGTCAGTGTCTGAGGAGGTTTGAACGCGCTCACAGTAAAGGAGTAACATGTGTCAGCTTCTGTAAGGACAGCAGCCAGCTCCTCAGCGCCTCCTTCGACCAGACCATCAGGTAAACTCACATCTCACCAAACAACTTCACCCTCTAATTTCTTTTCAAACCTATTTTTAATTCAGCTGAAACCCTAATAACTAAGTCAACTACTAGACGGGGCAACTCTGCTCTACACTGCATATCTTTTTAGGGACCATGTGCTTTAAAATCTTGATGGTTTTTGTGTCAGGGTCCATGGGCTGAAGTCGGGTAAATCTCTGAAGGAGTTCCGCGGTCACTCCTCCTTCGTCAACGAAGCCACCTTCACTCCGGACGGCCACCACATCATCAGCGCCTCCTCCGACGGGACAGTCAAGGTAGGAAGGAGCTGCAGAGGCTGAGCCCACCTGAGGGGTTGGGATGTCAAACTTGTCTTACTTGAATATAAATTTCACATAGTCATTCACGTGTCGAGTGACTTTCATGACCCATGGGCCTTTAAAAAACTGTTAAAATCACATTAAGCGATTTCAAAAATACATGGGAACCTGTGGGGAAAAACAATAAGTCGTACTTTCATAAAAACTTTGCAGCTTCATGGTATATATCCAATGACAGCGATATGCCTGTATAGTAGGGCTGGGTATCGCCACTGATTTCCCGAATCGATTCGATATCGATTCGGTTAGGGATATTTCAGTTACAATATCAATTTTGCTTGGATATGAAAGAGATTCTCAGAGAACTAATGCTGTAAATTGTACAAGGAACCCTCTAACCTGGTGCGTTATTAAAAATATTAATGTTTACATTAAGAATTGACCCCAAAGCAGTTACATTAATGTACTTTTTATTTAACATGACCAACACACTACAGCACTCAACACAATATAGTGCAAGTTGTTCAACTCTACAGACTCTAGAGGCATATATTGGGCATATATTAAAAGATCGATCTCGGATTTTATGAATCGATATCGGATCATTCAAATGAAGATCGATTTGAATCGGAAAATCGATTTTTTAAACCCAGCCCTACTGTATAGATCTAGCCATGTGCAGGGTTCGCACACTCCTGGAAACTTTAGAAAAGTCCTGGAATTTTAAAATAGTATTTTCCAGGCCTGGAGAAGTTATGAAAAATTATAAAAGGGAGAAGTAAGAGTTTTGGAGAAGTTCTGAAATGTTATTTGTGAAGTGAATGATTTTTTTTTCTTAAATGTCACAAAAAGCTGTGGCTGGCTTCCTGCTGGAGGAAAATATTGTTGGTTGCTGACTTTTTGTTGACGAGGTTAAAATATTATAGTAATCCTTGATTTAGTCGTGAAAAACTTGACTTAAAGTTACTGTAGTTGATGGTTACTTTAATTCAGTCTCATTAAAATTGGAAAAAGGAATGGAAAAGTCTGCATGTGTGTTGCTCCCATAGTGACCGGTGTGTCTCCCCCCTGTGTTCCCCCTGCATCAGGTCTGGAACATGAAAACCACCGAGTGCACCAACACCTTCAAGTCTCTGGGCACGTCGGCCGGCACCGACATCACCGTCAACAACGTCATCCTGCTGCCCAAGAACCCCGAGCACTTCGTCGTGTGTAACCGCTCCAACACCGTGGTCATCATGAACATGCAGGGACAGGTCAGTACCGCAGATCACAGTCCAGTTAGAGTCCTGCGTTACTCACTCTGCTCTTTGAGGGAAAACCACGTCCAGAAGAGCTACAGGTGGTCAGGTGTACAGCAAACCTAGTGTTGATTACTTTAGATATCGGTTATAGACTCACTGACAAGAAGTGTGATTTTTGTTCCCCCCTTCAAAGAAATGTATTACTTATTACATGATTTCCCTGCCTCAAAACGAAATTATTTCAGACACAACACCGTTTTTTTTCCAGCTGGAGATAGACCGTTTCCCAATGTACTCTTTAAACTTTTCTGTTTTCTTAATCCCGTCCCAGTTTTTGGTTTTGCAAGTTGTTTACAACAGGCTTAGTTCATAGTCCAACGTGGAATACTGACTTATAGATTGCATTGCTAGTAAAATATATAATACTTTTCAGGGTACTTGAGACTGTTCACAGCTGGCAACAAAGCGAAAACTCACAACAACAGAACATGAAAGTCAAGAAAACAAAGCATACAGCGGAGTCTGTATCAACAGAGAATAACAAAACAAATCAGCAAAGTGTGAAATGAAATGGAACAGACTAATGTGCCTCCCAGCTCTCTTTAAGATGAAGCTGTAGCAACACAATTTAACTGTAATTTGCTCTCTGTCTCTGATGTTAGTGTTCTTTGGTGTCGGCACAGAGGGAAATGAAGAGACTCCTTCCAAAATTATTATTATCTACCATTTAAACTATCCACTTAGGCTTGCTAATTAATCATCACCTTTTAAATCACTTCTTAAAGCACACTTTATAGACTTGTTTTTATGTGATGTTTCTGTTTTTGCCAGCCTTTTAATCTTCTACTCTTTAATCTGTTTCTTTGAATTATTCCCAATTTTCATCTCCTTTTTATAGATTTTACTATTCTTTGGTTTTATGCCTTTTTTGTAAAGCACTTTAAACCTGGGTTTTAAGATAAGTGCTGTATAAATAAAGTGTATCATTATCATTCGAAATATGAGACACATATTACATATTAACTTATTAGCTTGAGCCCTTTACTTACAACTTTGCAATAGTTTAGAGGATGTACTCGTATGCTTTCTTTTTTTCTTCAATATTGAGCAATGAACATCGACTTTTAAATTGACTTTGAGGTGTTTTGTTATGAAACCCTTCACATTATGATGAGGATATTGTTTGATAGTGGCCAAGATTTTCCTCTCAGAGAGTGATGAAGCAAATCGTGAAACCCTTGTGTGTGTGTGTGTGTGTGTGTGTGTGTGTGTCTTTGTGTGTTTTCCTCCCCCCCCTCTGACTGTTGCTCCCTGTCCCGTCCAGATCGTGAGGAGTTTCAGCTCCGGTAAGAGGGAAGGCGGAGACTTCGTGTGCTGCACCCTGTCGCCCCGCGGCGAGTGGATCTACTGCGTGGGAGAAGACTTTGTGCTCTACTGCTTCAGCACCGTCACCGGCAAGCTGGAGAGAACGCTGACGGTACGCTGCTGCTCAGGAACTCTGATAACAGAAATATCATGTTCCCCCTCGACCTTTGCTTTAAAATCTGTCTGTGAAAAGATCATCTGCAACTCTCGACAGCGGCTTGTGTATATTACACATAGCACATTTTAAAGGAATAGTTCACCCAAAAATGATAATTCTGTCATTATCTACTCACCCTCATGCCAGTTGAAACGGGTGAAGTTTGTTAGTCCATATAACACACATGGAGGTTGGCAGCATGACTCTGTTGCAGCCTTCTAAAAAAAAAAAAAATTTCTGTGGTGACCGGTTCTTTACAGTTCCAAAAAGAGCAAAAATTACCATAAAATGACACATAATCCAAAATCCACTCCATAATCCAGCATAATCCAAGTCTTCTGAAGCCAAACAATTGCCCAGTGAGTGGAAACGACCGATATTTACACCATTATTTAGCACAAATCTTTACTACAGCCGTTAATTCAGAGACCTGTCGTGTTCATGTGAATCTTCTCCACTTCCTTGTTTACACTGCTTAATATTTAACGCGTAACGATAAGTAACGCTAACTGCGTACTTATCAGACTTTCAAATAAAGAAGAAAATGTCCGACGACTTCGATTTAGAAGAGGAAGCTTGTAAATGAATGTAGCTTGTAAAAAAATATAATTTGAAATCAGTATTTTGGTGTCAAGTGATTAACGCCACTGGGAAGTAGCCGTGTAATAAACTCATTAACGTTCGCTTCGTGTCGGCATCTTGAATTCAGCCCGTCGGGGGGGGGGGGGTTAGTTTGGGATCTTAATCACGTCTTCCGCCTCTCTTCTGCAGATCCATGAGAAGGATGTGATCGGCATCGCCCACCACCCGCACCAGAACCTCATCGGCACCTACAGCGAGGACGGCCTGCTGAAGCTCTGGAAGCCCTGAGCGTCGCCATGACGACCGACCGGACGTTCCACCGGACGCTCCCCCCACAGCAGCTGCTCTCCCCACGCTGGACGCTGCTCCGCTCACAGCATATGTATTTTTTTTTTACTTTTTTTTTATTTTTTTTTACAGTCTCGGAAGCATCATTCACTTCCAGGTCAAAGTGGACTGAAGGTTTTGATGTATCTCAGTGTCAGAATGATGTCATGGCCTCAGTAGCACCATCAGTTTCAAGCATTCAACTGTGTCCTTCCATTTGAAAATGGTTTGTAATGAAAAACGATGCAAAGAGAGTGCAGATGATACACACTTTTTGTGCTTTGTGTATGATTGAAGGCATAAAGCTGGATATTGGCAGCTGATGGCGGTTTTGGGGTTTGGAGTTTTTTTTATTGGCAGTACAGTAGAGCCTCGTTTACCTGGACCCTGCAACAATAAAGGTTATTTTGGAGATCGCTGTTCAGATCTTTCAAATACTCGGTATAAGTGAAGACTTGTGTGGATTTCCAAGATTATATATCCACTTTGGAAAAAAAACATTACCTGAAATTCGTCATTCAGTGTCTAAAATATAAAGGATTCAGTCTGTAAACCTTTTTTAAATTTGTCAAGCAAGGCCTTATGTTATCTTACTATACTTGGAAAAAATACCAGCTTGTTTTACTGTTGTGTCCTGAATCCGTTTGTTTGATTAGGTGTCACTTTTTTCAAATGGTGGATATTTGATTCTGGAAAAAGAAACACTTCAAAACATGAACCAAGAATACTTATGTATTCGAAAATGGCCTGTTTGGTGTTAATTTACTGGTAAAATACTGGTAAATGTTAAAGACACGCATCAAGAAAATGTTTGAGCAGGTATAATAAATTTGGAAATAAATAACTTTTCATTCATTCTACCTTTTCAGTTACTGGTCAAATAAATGAGGTTCTACTGTTCAACACCTGAGCTTTGGAAACATTTTCGAAATGTATTTTTTGTGTGGAATAACTTTTTTTGAAGTTATAATAAATTGTGTCAGTTTTGTTTAGAGTGAGGACAGACAGTGTCAGATGTTTGCGGTGGGGAGTGTAGATATTTGACTCAATTGTTGTTTTGAAAATTCCTCCTTTTTGTAAATATATTTTTTATTAGCATTTTGATTTTTTTCAAAGAAGATCTGGTTGGATAGTGTTTTCGATTTGTGTGTTGGCATTTGTTTTGTTTATTGTCATGATCGAGAAATGAAGGGTTTCAGTCCAAAATGCTATATATTCTCTTTTAGAACATTTTTGCTCAATGAAATTCCTCAATATTTCAAAAAGAGATGATTCCATCCTCAAAAACAGAAGTAGTTTGTCAGCAAAGATCTTAAGATGACTCATAACTTTTAATAGTGACCCGTAATGTGTTTTAATTTAAAGAGAGCAATCGTTTTGTCAGAGCAGATATCTGTTTTGGAATGAAACTTCAAATATCAAGGGCTGCTGTCATGTGTGTCTTCATAGGATGTGTGTTAATTTTCAGACTTCATTATCTCAATTCCTGGCTGACTTAGGAAACTTCTCCCAGATGTGAAGTGCATGAATTACTGTTAGATCACACAAACCAAAGTGTCTCTAGTTTGCTGGACGTAAAACATTTCCCATGTCATGTTTCTTGTCTGTGCCAATAAAGCTATTTAACCAGATGCCTTTTAACAATGAAGTGAGTGTCTTTAATTGGTCTTGTCTGGTGTTGGAGAGGAGGAAGATGGATGTACTGTGTGTTAAGGAGAATAATTAGAAGAATATTTTGAAAATGTAATTATTTCAAGGAAGCATCAGAATCACCAGATTGTTGTTTTTTTTTTACCCAATTGACACCCATGTTTGCAGTTCCCATTCTACAGCCTTTAGGAACAATTGTACCACAGCTATGACTTAAAATGTACTTTGTTTTTTTTAAGATAGTAGACATTCTTCTAAGTTGTCTGGTATATGTTTTGTATTTGAGTCTTTCTTTGTGTATTTTTTGTTTTTAGATTTTAGAATAAATTTCTGCTTTGAAAATAACCTTTTCAGAAAGAAAAAAAACATTTTCGTTTACTGCAGATTCCTCCTTAAACACAATCTTTATTTTCACTTTGGTACTTTATCATACAAAAAGAGCACCTCAACTGGGTTTTATTTTGAAATTCCCGACCGGAAGTTGTGTGTATTCTGGGTGGCTTGACAGCAGTGTAGCGCCACAGGTCAGGGGGGCTGAATGGGTCTCAGTACTAGAGGGTTTTCTGCAGGGAGCAGTTACTATGGCAGGAGTTTTGCACTTCAGTGTGTTTTTATTTCTGCATTGTGGATCATTTGTTCTCATCTCCAGCAGTCCCACTGATAACAGCACTGCAGGAACATCTACTGTGGATTCAAATGCAACCTTCACTCCCACAGAAAGCCTTTATTCTACAGGGAGAACTAATGCTCCTAACACCACAGAGGTTCCCACCACAGGATTCACGACCAAACCTGCTGCTGAACATCTGACTGAGGAACCTGATGAAGCAGCGGACAAAAAAGTTTCCAGCAAAGAGGCTGAAGAAGAAGAAGGTCCTTTGGAGTTTGGTGAGTTGACCAAACTGGTGTTTTACTTCTATTTTCCAATGAAATCTTGCTGTTCTTGGTTTTATCCCTAATGAAAAATCACATAATATTCCTATGGTGTGTCTATGGCACTCAATAGTGATTTTGCAGTGACCTTGTTATTTTCTTTATTTCTTATGATAACACTATAGTATTCCTATAATATTACTATAGGGACTTAAAGTTGTCCTGCGGTATTTGTATAGTATCCTACTAAATGTATTATAGGGTTACTGTAGTTCAGTTTCATATGTATAATTGTGCTTATCTGTCAAATTGCAATTTTTAATTGATGTTTAATTGATTGTGCGCTAATTGTTCTTGTACTCATTGTCCCGCTGTGTTTCATTACTAGTTCCCATAAACAAAAACAGTGTTAACATTTGAGTGTAATGAGTCCCTCTGATGACTTACAGACTTAACAGCCATGAGAACAAAGTAACAAAAATATTAATTAGATGGGGAACAAATGAGTTTGCAGTTTGCAAGACAAGGGAATTAATGTACACTCTACCAATTATGGGTTGATGGGGCTCTTCCAGCGTTCAATGGCAGCCAATAAGCTTATTCGGGTTCCTTGCTGGAAAATAAAATATCCCTACAGGGTTCCTTGAAGAACCCCCCATATGTCAAAGGTCTCTGGAAGGACCATCAGGATTAATGAACCATTTATTAGGGAGTTCTTCAGGGAACCTTCTCGGGCTCCCCTGTAATAGCAAGCAAAGGAATCCTTCATGGTTCCTCCTCAAAGCCTTGTTTTCAGTTTTCAGAGTGCACAAAGCGCTCTGTTGGTCTTTGCATATCTGTGGTCAGGGAGTCAGTGTCCGGGGGGGTTGAGGGGGGTGTGGGGTGTTGAAGCAGCTTGAACCGTGACTTATCTTCTGATGAAAACCAGATGGCCAGTGTGATGCCTTGGAAAAAAAAGGAAAGACGAGATCCCTTGCACTCTTTACTACCAGTCACTTGTAATGTTGGATCATCCAGGAATTTAAGTTTATTCAACTGTTACACTCATCATTAAGTCGCTCTGGATAAGAGCAGCAGTTAAACCGTAAATGTAAACATCTACAGCTCAGAACTTCAGCCAGGCATCAACACAGTGTCAGGGTTTAAAGCTGGTTTTCACTGCTCACTGTGCCTCCCCACACTGTCTTCTGGTGGTGGAAGATGAAGGAACGGACCAACCAGAGTTAAAAGTTTAAATTTTATCAAAATAAGTCCTGCCTGGTGGATCGGATATACCCTGAAATAAAGAGCGGCCCCGACGATTCACGAAAAGTCTGAAGTCATGTTCTGTGAGGTGTGAATGTTTGCCGCTGAGCATGAAATGGTTTGCGTTTTTGTAGCGAGGAGGTCCAGCAGGAGCGTTAAGGTAGCAAAGAAGACCAAAACGCTCCTGAAGAAACCCAAAGTCCTCCACAAGAAGCCCAAAGTCAAGACCGAGGCTGCTAAGAAAGCCAAACCCCGAGTCAAACAGAGAGTGAGCCAGTCGCAGGCCGCGGAGACAGGCCCACGTATGTATGGGGATCAGCCCCGAGGTATACAGTATGTGGATCAGACTGGGGTCAAATAGTAGCCGCAGATATTTTTACTTTTTGCTTTCACCTGCTCGAAGTACCAGACTGATGGGATTTACTGCATCAGGACAATTCAGGTAGTGTCAGCTAAGTTCTTGACCCAGAAATTCATTTTAAATCGACTTAAAATGCTTTCATGGGATTGTCAAAACTTGGTGGCGCTCGCTGAATTGTGAAATGATGCTGCACCTATCTGGCTGCCAGGAAAGCATCAAACAAACCAAACAAAAGTATTCTGCAAATGCTATTTTTCAACCCAGGTCTGATGTGGAATGGATTCACCCAGTGGAGTGGGTCCCATGCTGTATATCTTAACTATTGTAGTGTGAAGAAATCAACCTAATACCTGATATTACCCTCTGGGAGGTAATATCCTCGCCTCCCGCCCTCACAGCCTCACTGTAGTCTTAAAGGAAAATAAAGACTTTCTGGAAAATAACCTCTGATTACCCATTATATGATGAGAAGACTGGAAGCAGCTTCACCTCTCTGTGTTCAGTATTTAGTGCAGGAGGGAGTTTTTGATGTGATGCAACCAACCGCTAAATATACACAGCATGTTTTAATGTTATCATGCACTGTAGCAAACTAAATGCATGATGGACACACACCAGGAGGCAGAACAGCGCTGGTTTTTGATGCTGGAAGTTAACAAAAAAAACAACATTCATGAAGGGCTGTTGGTGCAGAAATGGCCAGACCCAACACACACCAATGCAAACCTATCCAGCAAAAATTTTGACACTGAATAGATGAAAATAGATAAATACAGCACCAAAATGAAAGTTGAGACGCCGTTTGCAGTCGTAAGTCGCTGCTACCTGCATCGTTTCATGACACTGGGACCTAAATATGTTTGATATCAGTTCAAATCAGTTCCAAAAGCTGTTTTGATATGATTTTTTTTTACCAATGCTGTGAAATATTGTGAAAATTTTGTGCTGATTTTGGTTGATGTTGACATCGGCATCTGGGAAACGCTTGCTGGGTGTGCCAGAAAATGCAAAATGGTGAGTTAATCACTGTATTGTTATATGTTTTAAAATTTGGCTATAATATACAGATTTGGGGCTAATCTGGGTTTTACATTTCATTGTCTCAGTTACATAATAAAAACTGCCAAAGCCCGACATCTATACCCCATGATTCAGTTTTTCCTTGTGTATTACCTTCTTTCCTTATGAAAACTGGTCACACTGGTAAAACTGCCACCAGTCTTCCCAATACACAATGGTAAGATGATCAGAAAGCTTGTTTGCCAGAAAGATGTATCTTTAACCACTGGCCAATCATAACTCATAACTGCTTATCTTCCATCACACTGTCTCCCTTCCTCTTGTTTCTTATAGGTCCATCTTTTTTCTCTCTCTTTTTCTCTCTCTCTGTCTAGTCTTATTTTCCTGTCTGTCTCTCTACTTGAGTCTTTCTATCTATCTCTGTTTCTCTCTCTCTGTATCATGCTGTTAATCTTATTTTTCTCAAGCCACACACACACACACACACACACCCACACACACACGCACACACACACACACACATCATGTGGTCCAGGCATGGCATACTTGTTTCCCCTGTGTAGTTTGAGTTTCCTCTGAGGGACAACAGCCAGTTTGGTTTTCATTTTTCTGTCCCTCCAGAGGAATTACCCCTCCTCCCCTATCCCTGTGAACCCTACCACACACACACACACACACACACACACACACACAGAGACACACACACACACTCTCGCAAATGTTTCGGAAACAGAGCTGGGATTGGGCTACCAGATGGTATGTGTGTGTATGTGTGTGTGTGTGTGTGTGTGTGTGTGTGTGTGTGTAAGAGTTAGTGTATGTATATAGAAGAGCCTAGACAGCGGCCAGTGGGGGTTGGCTGGAAATAAATGCCTAGTCAGCAAGTTGTCCGGTCATATCGAATCAAAGTCAGCGCTCTTTAAAAGCCATCTGCACAGGACCAGAGGCCGAGTGTCTGGAGAGAGGTTACCACGGTTACCATGAGACGTGCCGCCATGTTGGAAAAGACAAAGAAAAACATAATTTGTGTGCAGTGGTATGGTGTTTATTATTCCTTTAAAGAGAGAAAAATATTTGTATTGATTATCAAGCATATCGTAGCACAGAAAGCAATTTGTTTGATTAGTCACTCTATTCTGAGTGATTGTGGGCGGGGCCAGAGGCTTCACAACTGCTAATTAAGTAGCATTAATCAAAAATAAACAAGACAAACTCAATAAAATGACTTCAGAGCTTAGCATCAGCCCCAACAACGGATGTAACTGTTTTCCAAGCATCGTTTTTTAGATGTTTATTCCTGTTGCCTTTCAAATAAAGGTCATGGAGAACTGGGAAGCTTCGAATGGCTGGAATCAACCTATCGTCCATTTTGCACTTGCCAGGTGGAACTGTTGTTCACAGAATGAAATCACATCGGCGGGAAAACAAGGAAGCACAGAAATCTGCTGAACTTTTCTGAATGGAAAGTTCAGCTGTGGTGACGAGCTTGTTGAGCGTCCAAACATCAGCTGAGTTTCCCTCATCGCTCAGCTCTGGAGGAAACAAATGGACTCATGTTGACATGCTGATCGTGTTGCTCACAGAGTGAACGAACAGTTAAGGCGCTGGTTTTCAGTCCTGCTACTCATGACTCAGAGTTCTGCTGGTTTTCTATCCTACCAGATAGCTACTTGCATTCACCTTGTACATCCCAGGTGCCTGATTACATGGCTAGAATGAAAACCAGCGGGGTTCTGGGTCCCGAGAACCACTGGGTTACATTCTCAGTGCGACCACCCATGCAAAAAAAAAACAAAACAAAACATAAACGAACTGAAAATAAAAATAAACGACCTCGAAAAAGTATACACACTCATATTAATGCCAGACACTTTGGATAAAAGTGTGTAGACAAGCAATTGTTGTTCTATCGGTAGGAAAAGTCAAGGTCCTGAGCAGAAGGCAGCGAGCGATACCAGGTTGGACAAAGCTGTTCCCCCCCAAAAAACACTCATCATGTTTTCTCTGTGTGAGCATTTTTGGACCACCGAGTACGCAAGCTTTGCACTCAAACCAACAAATTAGTATGATTTATTTTCTCTCTAAGTGGAGTTTATTTACACAGATATGATAGGGGCCGGGGTGCAGAGTGTTTAGCTGTACTATAAATTAAATTATACAATGATGCAAGTCTCTCTACCCAGGGTTCAGTAGTTTCTGAAGAAGTTTGTGGCTTGGCAGGAAAGCACAGGTCAGCAGTAATAAGACCGTACAGCCGTTACTCTCTGGAGAGAAGCAACATTTCGAGTCACATCTCAGCAGAGTTCCAGCAGGACTACAAGGCAAAAGGGTGTTAGGGTTTTTAAAGGGAAATGCCACTGAAATTTAGCATTCATTGATGCTATATTTATACCCCGGCCGGGAGCTTTAGAGTCTTTAGATCCCAATAAAGCGTCCTGGCAAGAAGTGACAGAGTTTGCAGGATCTTCCAGCTGGTGAACCGAGCTGAACCCTCCAGACAATGAGAGTCTGTCTGGGTCTCTAACACAGCAGCAGAAGAAGAAGAAGCTGGACGATGTTAAGGAAATCTCACCCTCTCTACCAGAGTGTTGTTCTTGCTCTCTCTCTCTCTCTCTCTTTCTGCTAGTGTCTCTCTCTCACTCTCTCTTTAGTAGCATCTCTCACTTTCTCTTTTTCAATTCAGTTTCAGTTCAATTCAAGCTGCTTTATTGGCATGAAATACAAAAGTAGTTACCGCCAAAGCAAAGTCAACAAATTCAAATGACAGCAAACTTGAGCACATGACAGTGACAATAAACAATATACAACTGATATGTCATCAAATTAGTAAATACAACAATCAATTATCAGTCAACCAATTTCTCTCTTCCCTCTCTTTCCTCTTTCGCTTTTATACTTGCATGTTTCTTTGTTGGGAAGAAATGTAAATAAATCTGTGTTGCCAAAGCATATAATAAGCAAATAATAGATAAAGGAAGAGAGAAAGAAACAATAAAAGTAAAGCATGAAGAAGTAAACATAAGATTATGATCAAATGATTGAAAGAAATACACAAGTGCATGATGTGCTCTACAATATAGTACTATGTATATTTGTTGTACATGAAGTATGTACATGTATAAATAGATGCATGTGAGAAATCTCCATGCATGCATATTATACCTTTACACACTTGCACAGTACACATATATAACATTAAGTAAAGGTAGGTTAAAAAGACAAACCTCTTTCTCCCCTGCTTCTCTCTCTTTACAAGCATCTCTCAACATGGTCTCTCTCTCCCTCTCTCCCTCTGTTGACTAGTGTCTCTCTCCCCTCTCTCTTTCTTCTATTTATAGCGCATCAGTCTTTCCTTTCACTTGAATTTCCTGAAAAACCTCTTCTCACCTCTTGTCTTTCTTTTTTACTCACACGCTTTTGAGAGTTGATTGCAAGTGAGAGCAATTTATCGACTCTCGCTTTTCACTCACAAGGTGGAGTGTGTGTGTGTGTGTGTGTGTGTGTTACATACAGAGACACAAGACAACAGAGCGTGTGTACGTGTTTGTCTGTCTGTGTTTGTATGTGTGCAGTACATGTATTTGTGCACAAATGTGTTGTACATGTTAGTATGTTTTTTTTCTGACGTGTAGTAATAATATTCAGCTGTTGTCTCTGTCAGAATGTCCTCCACTGGGTCTGGAGTCTCTGAGGGTGAAAGACGTCCAGCTGAGGGCGTCGTCCTTCAAGCGGCGCGGCCTCGGCCCGCACCGCGGCCGCCTCAACATCCAGGTAACCTGCCAGGCTGTGGGCGAGCTGAAGGAGGAGGGAACTCATCCATAACAATACAGATTCTGTCCAGTCTCACTCCACGTGTTTTGTTCTGTAAGCTAAAGCTAGCTACCTTAAAATGATTTCAAGTCTTATTGTAGAAGTGCAAATATCAGGTATAATCCATGTGTCAGTGTTGGGAATTGTGAGCCATTTTATGCTAGACGAGCAATGCCTTTCCACTAAAGGGCTTTCAGGTGACATTATGCACCCTCTGGCGGCCATATTGGAGGTCTTCAGCTCTTTGGCAACAGTGGCTGTGAAAGGCTGATTGTGTTTCTAAACGTACAACTTGTCCGTCTCAACAGAACTGAATTTTCTGTGCTGTTTTTGACCGGGAACTGATCATTTCATCACCGATAAATGTGATTGATTTTGTGTTTAGATAATGTCAGCTTGTTAGCTAGCTAACCATAGTATCTGGTGAGCTAACCATCGCTGTCTTGTTAATACATCTGATGTGTGTGTGTGTATGTGTGTGTGTGTGTGTGTGTGTGTGTGTTGTGTATTGCAGTCTGGGATACAGGATGGTGACATCTATGACGGAGCCTGGTGCACGCAGCACAGAGACAGGGACCAGTGGCTGGAGGTGGACGCTCTGCGGCCGACCCGCTTCACCGGCGTCATCCTGCAGGGTCGCAGCTCCATCTGGAGGTCAGCTCAGGTCAAAGGTTACATTCTAGAAAATAATGAAAGTGTTTTTCAAAACGGTGCTTTTAGGTCCACAGAAAATCACAGGCTTCTCTCTGTTGTCCTTGTTCTTGCTTTCTTACCTTAAGGTAATAATTTTTTCCCAAAATAGCTATATAGTGTTTTAGAGTAAAGCTCCTTATTTACTCTTTATTTTCTTCTGTTACCTACAAGATTGCAGTTATAGTTTTGCTCAGTGATGTAGCTTTGCGGCGATCTCCTTTTGGAACCAAACTCCTCTTCAAGGCTTTTCTGTGTATCACAGTTAACACTATGTATACTATATGATGTGTGTCACGCTTAATACTGTATATACTATATAATTACATCTCTTGTACATCTCTTGTACGTCTTGTTCACACACAGCTGGGACATTGTGTATACCTACAAGGTGCAGTTCAGTAACGACACGCTGGTCTGGAAACCTTGTATGAACGGGACTGAAGAGGCTGTGAGTTCTCTGAATACATTATTTTCTCATTCAGTTTCTCATTCACTTTCCTCACACAGTGGTTACTAATGGTTACCAGGGACATGCAGCCATGTTGGAGGAGTGATGAAAGGAAAGCTATTGTGGTATTCTACAAAATGATGTTCTTTTTCCTTCTAAACTCCCTACCACTGCACAGAAATCTGCCGTTTTCTTTGTTTTGGAATAGGTGATAACATTGCAATCTTTCCTTGTGTTGTTACTCCTCCAACATGGTGGAAATGTCCTCGAAACCCTTGGTAACAGCTCTCCAAACATTTGGGAAAAGACCGATATTCCATGAGTGAACCAAGGACACTCCGCTGCCGTTGGCTTATACAGTCTTAGACGTGATGGTCTCTGGCAGCCTGGCTTTGGTTTGTTTATTCAGCGGTCTTTATGGTATTTGTGCCGCGACCACAGCTGACCCTGAACATGCAAACTAGACTATTCAGACTATTTTCCATGCGGCATCAGGCTGGCAGCTCGCACCGTCTAGTTATCAATCTGTAATCAGCCACCAGCTGGCGTCACTAAAGATTTTCATTTCTGTGTGTAAAAAAATAATACATATTTTGATTTGTTAATTCAGAGGTTTAGATTAGTTTCATTTTGTCAAGCTTGATAAAAAACTGTACATATGATGAAAAATATCAAACCAAAAGAGAAATGGAAAAAAAATCAAGATGACAAGAATGCACAAATGACAATAAGGAGGAGAACGGTACTTTAACAAAAATGCATAAATAACAAGAAAGGAAAATAAAATAATAGAGTGCTGTGATTATATATTTGTTCAAAGTTTTAAGAGAGAGAGATTGTGTGTTAGTGAGGGTCACAAGGTGTGTGTGTGTGTGTGTGTGTGTGTGTTTGTGTGTTCAAAGAGAGTTCAAACTTGCAGGTTATTATGTATTCAGTGCATCAACATATTGCCTATTTTCAACTACAGTGGACATTCAAAATTAAATGAAATGTCGCAATATTGCCAATATGGCAATAACAGTGCAATTAATAATGATGGAAACTAAAAATCGCAATATACGATTATACATGATTAATTGTGCAGCGCTAAATTGGGGCTTCTTAGCCACAGGAATGTCTTATTGGGGTTCTTGTACATGGGGAAGTTTGTGAACCCTTGACTAGCTAATAATTCAGTTTAATTCCTGTTTGATTCATGTTTAGGTATTTGAAGGGAACCAGGATTCGGAGACGCCTGTCCTGGCCCTTTTCAACACGTCGACGGTGGCGCGTTACATCCGGATCAACCCCCAGTCCTGGTACGAGAACGGGACTGACGGGGCCATCTGTCTGAGAGCCGAGGTGCTGGGCTGCACACTGCCAGGTACAGAAGGTCAACCGATGTTAACAATGTTGATGTGAAAAGGAAGAGCTTTGATCCAGCAACCATTTTGGTCAGATTAAGGGTGCAATCACACCTACGGTTTCTCTGGTCCATGGTGGAAAATCTTTTAGCACTTTTCTGAGGTGGGGACTCGAGTCACAGTTTTAATTGCTTGAGACTTGACTTGAAGCATGAGGAGAAGCCTTGAGACTTGACTTGACTTGGGTTCTGGTGACTTGGGACTCGACTCTGACTTGTACTTTGATGACTTGAAAAGGTTTCTAAAGTCTTGACTTGAGATCTTGTGTTTGTGTAAATGACTTAGATTGAAAGCGATGAGATTTGTTCCAGCGGACGACTGAATTTAAATTCTGTTTTCTGAATTTGTATGGAATGATTGAATTTATTGAAGTTGAAACTGATTATAGAAATCAAACTCATGATGCTCTTACCAAGTTTTTATCCTATTAAAACCATATTGCATTGAAAAGTCCTAGATATTTAGTTTTCTTTAAGATATTAAATTGATACTGGACTCTTGATTGGTTCTGACTTGACTTGCTGTTCTACATTTAGACTTGAGACTTGGGACTCGAGCAAAGTTAACCAGGTGACCAGGGCTTGTAAACAAAAGTCACATGGACTTCCAAGTATCTACTTTATTGAAGGTTTGATCACCTGTTACCATTTTGGTAGTAGGGGGGAGTCAAAACAAATCTGATCCCAGTCCCTGTAACCTTGGCAACAATTGTTCTTCACCAGTAATACCAGAACTCTTCTTCCATACACTAAAACAGATACTGTAGGATTATAAACCAATTTACCCAGAAGTTTAGGTTTGGCTGCAGTAACATGAGGACATTGTGGCTAACAGTTGTCCTCTGTCTGTCTCTAGATCCTAACAACATCTACGCATGGCAGACAGAGCCGACGGAGTCCAGAGACAAACTGGACTTTAGACACCACAACTACAAGGAGATGAGAAAGGTAGAGATATATTAAACATTATGATGATTAATATATTTGTGATGATTTTCATGATACAAGGATAATGGTGTCAGTGATGATGCGCATGATATTTTGATGATGGTGTTAAAGATGAGGATAGATAAACATGATGGTGATCAGTATGCTTTTTCATGGGCTTGTGGTAAAACATGTCTTCAGTCATTTCTGTACTCAGAATCATTATGTGACCGTAATCACGAAGTGATTATAGGAATTGTACAGGAATTGGTCTCAGTGACCCTGTTGGAGAGACATACTGGCAACTTACAGAGTTTTACAATACATGCTGACACATGGTAAAAGGTCTACAAGCCCTCAGTGCAAATAAACAGGGCAAACAAACACGTAATGTTCCCTAGTTTACACAGGAAACTCAATATTCACAAATTAATGTAAAAACATGTCTACAGGCTGAGTGAAGTTTTTAGTTCTATAAACATTTCTCTAAGATGCTAGAGCATCATTGGTTGAGTTTAACATCAATGGGCGGAGCTAAAGAGCCACAGTTTTTCTGGCTAAGTAACATTAGACTGAAGCCTGGTGAAAAAAGTACGAGGTAAGAGAGGAGGAAGCTAATATTATGAAGCCTAGCACTTTTGCTACTAACTGAAAAAATGCAGTCTAGCCATATTAAGTTATCTAGGTTAGCTAGTTAGCCTAGCCGACCTTCCAAGTTCAAACTAGCCATACTAGCCTATAGCTAGCTAGGTAAGCTAGTTAGCTAGCTGCTGACCTGCCAACATCATGAATGCCATGGTCATGAATACATGAAAGAAGAAGTCATTGCCATTTATATTTTGTCAGGAGTTCCTTCTTTGCCATTCAAGTTTGCCAGTAGCTAACTTGTATTCTGAAAAACGGTGGTTCTTTGGCTCCACCCACTGAGATTTAACTCAACCAATCAGATTATTTCTGCCTCCAAAGAATGTTTGTGTCCAACTAAAACTCCAATCTGCTGCGTACAACCCTGTTATATCTCTATGGTACAACCGTCCTCTGTTGGGTTTAGCAGTGAGTCTAGAAAGCCGAGGTCTTGTGGTCTGAGCTGCCACAGTGTGTGGTCTGGTCTGGGTCTGGTCTGGGTCTGGTCTGGGTCTGGTCTGTCTCACCAAACAACAAATATTATGTGAGGTTTCACTCCTCACTGTGCTGCCACTACCAGCGGGCTGTTTGGAGAGACCGTAGTGGATTTGACCGTTAGAAAACAGCAGGGCTTCTCCAAGCCCACAGAAACAAACACAGCCTCCACACTCACACACATGCACACACGCACACGCACACACACACACACACACACTCCATAGTGTGTGTGTGTGTGTGTACAGCTCAGACCTAGATCTGATACCCAGTGGGTGATACGGGGTGATGAGTAGTTTAAACACACTTTTCTATTACATTTTTCTCTAAAATCTATCAGATTGTGTATACATTTCTTCAAAATAAATAACAATAAATAAATTCTAATAAATGTTATTCTAACATTGGGATGCCATGCCTCTTCATCTGCCCTCATTTCACCCCACAGTGATGGCAAAACAAAGGCTGTAATGGTCTAAATTGAAGAATTGCACTTAACAACATACTGTTTAATGGATGATAATAGCTCCAAAGTTTGTTTTCCATTACATTTTAGGCATTTAGCTGGTGCTCTTATCCAGAGTGACAAAGTGAGCAGATGGGTGGGTGTAACTACAACATCGTTAAAAAAGAAAAGATTCGACAAACTCAGATATCACACAAACAAAATATCCCACGCTTTACAAATTACTCGTTCACTTTCTCCTCCCAAGATGATCCCAGTCGGGCCCTCTGGTCACGAGTCCACTTCTCTAACCTAACGCCTTCCTTGTTTTCCCAGCTGATGAAGTCGGTGAACGAGGCGTGTCCCGACATCACCCGCATCTACAGCATCGGCAAGAGCCACAAGGGCCACAAGATGTACGTCATGGAGATCTCCGACAACCCCGGAAAACACGAACTGGGTGAGGAACAGTGAGATTAGACCTGTTTAGACGAGAGTACAATGCTATACATTCGTTTTGGAAGGAAAGAAAATCCTGAGGTTCATCATTCTTTATCTCTAAAATATAGAGGATCCAGTCTGTTAAAGTTTCATCAGTTTTGTCAACCAGTGTCTCAAGCTACTATCCTTTAAAAAACACCAAAATTTGTTTTTAATTTTGCAATATCAATTATTTTGTAGCTATTACCTTTTTAAAATGTTGTATATCTCATTTTTGTATGGAGCTCTTCATGTGCTCTTCTCCCTCCCCACTTTTCATAGTTCAAAAGTTAAAAGAGACTCCGCCCATTGAGGTTTAACTCGACCAATGAGATTATTTCTGCCTCCAGAGAAATGTTATGAATGTTACAACTAAACCTCCAATCTCACACATGCTTCCTGTGCTGCTGCCACACCGCTTCTCCTCCAGTGAGAGGAATCGTTTGGACTAACGAAGGACAGATGCCGGGTCAGAGGGGATTTCTACACAATGGCTGCCACTGTACACCAAACCCTCCTAACTTACACAGACAGTCCTGCACTGTGCAGAGCGTGAACCCACACACACCGGGGTCGCTCTTCGTTTGCGCTGAGCTGTAGAAATGTTTTCTTTGGCCTCCTGAGCTCTGCCCGCTTGGCAGCAGATCGGAGAGGTTTCCCCGCCAAAACAAACGATAGTGGAGGAGAGGCAGCGGCAGAGTATACTGTGAAAAATGATGTCTGTCAAAACAAGTCATTTTTATCTTGTATTCGGTCTCAAAGGTCGCATATGGTGTAAAACTGGATTCCCCTTGCCTCTGTGATTATAAAGGAGTTGGATGGTCTATCTAAACATGGTGAAAGTATCAAAACGCACGGTCGACAACTAAATCCACACAATCCATATTAGAAACAAACTCACAAAGGTTCGCTCATTATCATTTTTGTAAGAAATAATAGACTAGCAAAGTGTTTTTTTCAAAGCGGTTGAGCGGTTGTCATTGTTTATTAACCGGAGAGTTTTCCCTACCTGTAGCCGCCGGGCCGCGGCGTCTCATGTTTCACT
Organism: Centroberyx gerrardi; assembly: GCF_048128805.1. NCBI lineage: Eukaryota > Metazoa > Chordata > Actinopteri > Beryciformes > Berycidae > Centroberyx > Centroberyx gerrardi. Next base: position 25,949,008 of record NC_136012.1, read on the forward strand.
CTTGAAACGGTTAGCCAATCAGAACAGAGGGGTCGTTAATATTAATGAGCCTTAAAGACACGGCGACAGAAACAGCCTGTTCTTGGTAAGGCTCAGAGAGATGCTGGAAAATGAACGTGGAGAAATGGATTGAGAGTGTTTTTGGTTCATGACACCACACACACAGCTTTGAATGGACCTCAAGACACAAAATAAAACACTGGAAAGTGGAGAATATGGGACCTTTAAAGTCTCATCTTCTAAAAACAAGTGACGAAGTCTGCCCAAGGGGTGGGATAGTAGTTTCACTTGTTTCCAATGCAGTTTGATCTGTTTCAAGAATTTTCTTGAATCAAATTGATCTGCATTGGAAACAAGTCAAATTATCTTATCCCATTTTCAGATTATTTCATTTATTTTAAGAAAAGATAGGATTAACTTCATTGATCTTCCACAAGAAATAAGTTAAATAAGAGTTAAAAAAAAAAGATTTGAAGACTGAATACTAGATTAAATAACCTGTTAAAAGTTATTTAGGACATTTTTCCAGTGTAGTGTATCACTGCTGTCAGGTAAAGACTACATATCTCCATAAAACAAAACATATACTTACTTTTATGTTGTCAACCATGCCTTTTTGAAATGAAACAAAGGTTTTCATAAACCCAAGTGTCATTTCTCTGCCCACAGAGGACCACAGGATCCTTCAATTCAAGTAAAAATATAAAAATCAAATTTGCAGGGTTTCCCCCTGTGGTACACAGTCTCATTACTACATGATCTAGTATTGAGGAAAATCTAGTCACACATGGGCGTCTTTGAATGGCAGCACTGTAAATAACTGGCACCTTTTACAATGGAATAAATTGCTTTCCCCACCCATTCTGCTCAGTCTGCTTGACCTAATTTCTTTGTTCACCTCAAAGTAGACTTTTTTCCAGAGACTAAAGTTAGTCTTATGCAATCTAATATTCCACTGACTGAGTTTTCTGCCTTGTTGTGTCATCTGCCAGCGGTTACAGTGGGAACACACTAACTATGTTCAAAGTGGTCAAATGTCCCCTTCTACTCCTTCCCTTCCTATAGCTTATGTAACACTGTGAATGCCTTTCTCTCAGCACTACTGTGTATTTTGCCACTGTACATTGTTGCATGCTGTTTGTCTGCAACTTGTATGTATGTCTTGATGCTGCTGTCTTGGCTAGGCATCCCTAAAAAAGTGATTTTAAATCTCAGTGTGGGTACATGGGTAGATAAAAGTTAGATAAATGAAATCCACAAAAACAAAAATCCCCAACTTTCACTGTTTGGGACAATAACAGTGACCTTATAATCTTTCAAATGGATGTGGAAGACAGGCATGACACAAACAAACCCAGTCAGTGGGTTCAGCATAAGCAAAGGCACCATTTGTCCCCCGTTGCCCTATTTAACTCTTCATTTCAATGAAAATGTTCCTCTGTCAGCATGAAATCCATCATTAGTCCACAAGTTTCCCTGTTTTATAAAAAAAAAGTGAGCCTGTAATTTTTGGTTTGCATTGCCAAGACCGGCAAAAAAAAAAGGGAGGAAGGATGAATAATTTAACAGGAGAGGATCGAGGGTTTACTGGTAATTTTACGGTCAGAAGTCGTGTTTTAGAGCACATTTTCTATCCGCCACGCACCAAAAGAAACCAGAAACCCCTTATAATGTGCATGTCACCCCAGGAGTCTTAGTCAGAACATGTGTTTTCTATCAGTCAGGCACTGATACCAGAGATCCCTTAAAATCTGTGCATAACTACCAGATTTTGACCAAACCTAGCATCAATCAGGACGTCCCTCTCAAATTTGGAAGATTAAGTGTGATTTTACATCATATTATTTTGTCTTATGGAATCACCCCATGGCTTTCTTGAATTTCCTAGTACTCGTTTGGACTCTTGACTGCAATGATAATCGTGTTTTTCCGACTCTTAGTCAAAACACATGGTTTCCATTAGATATGCATTGATGGCTACCAGAAACCCCTGAGGGATGGACACCATTTACAAGACTGACCAGAGCCCATATGTATCAAACAGTAACGCTTCCCATGACCTCCGCTGCTTACAACAAACATCAGGCAACATCGAAAAAAAACAGTATCGTAACACATATTGAAAGACCCCAGAGCATATTTTTCACTTAAAAGTGCCGTTTGCCATGGGGACTTTTATTTTGAAAATTTTGCTTGATAAATTGTTCAACACTGGCATCAACCAGAGCTTCAAGAGCTTCTGTGTCCAGTTCCAATTACTTAAGTGAATCCATTACCCTGGATAAACATTTATTTCCTCTATCAGTCATAAAAAAAAAAAATAATAATTCTGAAATATTTCCAAATGCACCACCAGGTGTGATGTCCTGAAATTTATACATTTGAAAAACATTCCTATAGCGTTGCTCTCTGAATATAGAAGCCCCTTGAGTATTGAAACAGACTTCTCTTGTGCTTCCCTCGGTCTCCAAGCCATTTGCAAACTTCAAGCTTCCAGCTAATCTCCAAGCTAAATAAATATGAATTAATTAATTGCTGGGACTGCACAGACCCTCTGAGTTAAACAACTGCATAATATGTAGTTGGACCTTTGGTTTGGATATGTGTGTGTGAATGTGTGTTTGTGTGCATGTGTGCTGCTGGAGACTCTGCAAAGCCCAAATCAGTCTGCTGTCAGATCTGCAGCATGAGAAACACAGCATGGAACTGATCTGAAACTCCTCCTTTTAAACAGTCCTAGGGAGGACGTGTTAGATTTCTGAACTACCTGCCAATGCAATGTATGTGGAAGAGCCAGGCGGCCTAAAAGACCGGGGTCAGTGGAAGACTGAGATCTGTGCAGCTTTGTTTACAGATACTGTATTTAAAGTTTTGAGGATGCCTTCTTCATATTTTCTGTACAATGCAACAAACAGCTATCTTTCATTTTGATAGTACAAAAATTAGGATTGATAAATGTTGAATCAATGTAGCGATGCCCAAGATATTCAGTCTATCGCTTGCAGTCTCTTGCTCTGTCTTTGTCTTTAAGAACATATATTTAAGATAGACAGATAGATAGATAGATATATTCTCTCTTTCTTTCTGTATTATATTATGTATGATATTGGAAATCAGCTGCAGCACAATAAGACACAGCGTAATAAACACTAAAGAATTGACCTGTGTTTAAAGTTGAGAACCAGCACTCTAACCCCACCTCTGTGCCCGTGTTTGGCGCCCCCTGCAGGCGAACCGGAGTTCCGCTACGTGGCCGGGATGCACGGGAACGAGGCGCTGGGCCGGGAGCTTCTGCTCAACCTGATGGAGTACATGTGCCAGGAGTACAAACGGGGCGACCAGCGCATCGTCCGCCTGGTCAAGGAGACGCGCATCCACCTGCTGCCCTCCATGAACCCCGATGGATACGAGATGGCCTTTAAAAAGGTGCCTGGAATTAAATTTACTGCATGACTTTCATTCACATTCAGGGACTACAAATGAGCAATACTCTGAATCCCTACTGATCAATTACAGTATTTCTCTTTGTCTCTGCTGTTAACTCACAACCCAAACTGTGTATAGAAGGCTTTCAGGTGATGGAGCACACTCTCTGGCAGCCATGTTGGAGGTCCTCAGCTCATGGCAACAATAGCTGTGAACGGCTAATTGCGTTTTTGAATGTACGACTCTACTGAACTGGCACGATTAATTTCGGTGCTGTTTTTGACTGGGAGCTGATTATTTCGTCACTGAACTAGTAATCCCTTAAAATACCCTTACATTTACAATTCACCCCTTAATTCATGCAAAATCCCCTTAAAATGAGTCAAGGGAGTTATTAATGGAGGAGACACCACCTTAAGCACCCCTTAATGTTTGACTGCTTACTTTCTAACTGAATGTAAAATTCAGGGAGACAGGAACTTTCCATTAATAAACCATTCACAAAAGGTATAAAAAAAAATCCCTAGTGTCTCCATGAAACCCATGATACTAACCTTACTTTTTTAAAGCTATGTTATATTTAATGGATAATTAATGTTTATGTAATGAGAAATTAAGCACATTTCAGGGATAAAATTAAGGGGTTTGGTTTCGTAGAGACAACTAATTGATTTTGTGTTGAGATTTTGTGTTTGTCAGCTAGTTAGCTAGCTAACCATAGTATCTGCTCAGCTAACCGTCACGGTCTTGTTGTTAACACATCTTATTAGCACACTAGCTAACGTATCTAGTAAAAGCTACTATTAGTGTTAATAGTGGCTGACAGTCACACATCAGTTTCTTTGCTAATTAGCCTGCTGGCTAGTTAGCTAGCTAACAGTTTGTTCAGGTTAACTGAGCTGACTCTCAAGCTACAACTCAGAGTGTTTCGGAGTAGAGACTAGGGCTAAAGACAAGACAGTTTACTGTGTCACAACTAAACCTAAACCCTCACCATAACTTTTTCAGATCTTTTTCCAGCCCGGTTGTCATAGCCATTATTTGTGCACAGCCAATTCTCCAGTGGACCTCCATGTTGGTGCCAGACGTGGTTGGCAGATGATTTTTAATGATGATTTTTTTATGCAATTGCAAAGCCTCTATTTCTCTTTATTTAATCCGCAGGGCTCGGAGCTGGCAGGTTGGGCCCTGGGACGCTACAGCTATGAGGGGATCGACATGAACCACAACTTCGCTGACCTCAACTCAGTCATGTGGAACGCCATAGAGCTGGAGACGGACAAGTCCAAACTCATCAACCACTACTTCCCCATCCCCGAGCAGTACACCTCCGAGGAGGCCTTTGTAAGTTTTCAATACACGCTTTGGAAAGAAGCGTGTAATTTGTTCAAAATCAGAAAATTTCTTATCTTAAAAATTAAGGAAAAAGCCCTTTTCCTCTCTCCTTAGCTCTTCTTTCTCTTATTTCTTTTCCTAGCGCTCTTTCTTATTTGATGTTTCTACGGTCACAGGAATTGAGGGAACTATGGCTTTGACTCTTGATCTCCTTACTATTGGTTGCTGGTTAATGTGCAGCATTTTAACATCAATAAATCACTGCCACATTAATTCTGAGACATCAGTATTATTGCCATATACAAACGAGACCATCGTTGAGAAAATCACACTCATTTTACATTGTGAGCCACCGGGTCAGATTTAATGGGAAATCTGGTGGATTGCTTTACGGCACAAAACAGGAAGAGGGCGCTGTTCTTCCACTGCAAAGTGAGCTACATCCTTTAGCAACAGGATTTATGGGATATATGGTCCTAGTTTTGAGAAACACTAGCACTGACAATACCACTGGTGTGAGATAGAGGCTACAAAAATACAAAAAAGTGTAAATATAAAAAAAGGAGCTACATCCCTGACTTGATCTCCAACCCCGACACCAGGTGGCGTCAGAGACCCGCGCCGTCATCAACTGGATGCAGAACATCCCGTTTGTCCTCAGCGCCAACTTCCACGGCGGCGAGCTGGTGGTCACCTACCCTTACGACATGACGCGGGACTGGGCGCCCCACGAGCACACGCCCACTGCCGACGAGAGCTTCTTCCGCTGGCTGGCCACGGTGTACGCCAGCACCAATCAGGTTCATCCTCCTGTTGTCATTTCCCATTTCCATCCTTTCAGTGGGTCCACCATAACTTGTCGAATGTGGAATTTACTATTGATGAAGATTGAGATTTTGTTTTCAGAAGTTATTAATCTACAGGCAATAGAATAAAAAACAATGACAATTTTGGATTACTAAAAGGTTTATCTTCATACTTTGTATAATGCTAGTCACTTACAATTACTGCTAAAGCGTTAGCATTCTCACTAAATAGAGATAGAAATATCTACTGGAAACAGAGAGGTAATTTTGGTAGATATTGGTAAGGTGACCAATGGACCAAACTCCCAAAAAGTCAGTGCAGTCCTTTAAGTAATTTGTTGACAAACGTATATATTTTACAAACTCGATGTTCCATATCTTAGACATACTGAATGATGAACTTCAGGTGATCATTTCTTGATCTTAAAATGCATAAATAGCACTTTGGAAATGAACTCTTCATATGCACAACTGTGCTGATGAACTGATCAGTCTCCACACACCATTTGGACACACCTTCAACCAGTGTCTTTAGGAAACTCAGTGGGTGAATGAAGGATTGGATGGAGAGATGCTCCTGTCACCACCATTGGTCTCATGTCTTATACATTTACAACCAGGTGATGTCCAACCCAGACCGGCGACCCTGCCACAACAAGGACTTCCTCAGATATAATAACATCATCAATGGAGCCGACTGGCATACCGTACCAGGAAGTAAGAGCATGTGTGCATGTGTGTGTGTGTGTGTGTGTGTGTGTGTGTGTGTGTGTGTTTCATTCCAAAACGAGATAACAAATGTTGATAAAACACCCCGGTGTTAATGGAACCCCCGGCCCTGGCAGTGTTATTACCACGCTCCATCTGTACAGAACAAAAACTGAACTCAACATGATTTTTTTGTTTGTTTTCTCTCCTTCCAGGCATGAATGATTTCAGCTACCTGCACACCAACTGCTTCGAGGTGACGGTGGAGCTGTCCTGTGATAAATTTCCTCACGCCAGCGAGCTTCCCATCGAGTGGGAGAACAACAGAGAGTCTCTACTGGTTTACATGGAGCAGGTCTGTCTACCTGGACAGCTTCTGTTGGATTCTACTGAACTGTTTATTAATTTGATTATTGAATTCTTCTTCATCATCATTCTTTGTTTTTCTTCTACTTCAACTACTAGACTACTACTACTACTACTGCTGCTACTACTTCCACTACTACAATTAATAATTTCTTCAACTTCCTCATTCTTTCTCTCCTCCTCTGTCTTCTCTGTCCCTCTTCTTCTTCTTATTGGTCTGCTTCTTGTTCTTCATCCTCTTCCTTTTATTTCTGTTTCTGTTTATTATATTTTAAAATGCTTTCAATCAGGTCATTGCTACTGAAAAAGGGAATATAGCAAAACTCTTGAAACTGTGATGCCTCATCTCCAAGCAAAACATCCACAAAACATCCGTCTCATCCTTTTGCTTTTGTTTTTTAGGTCCACCGTGGAATTAAAGGTGTGGTCCGTGACAAAGACACAGAGGCGGGTATAGCAGACGCCATCATCAAAGTCGACGACATCGATCATCATATTAGATCAGGTACATTGTGTTCTTACGTTACTCATGTATAATAAGCAAGGCTAATATGCTCTGCAAATCAAATCTGGCAAATCTAATTTATTAAAAACCAGTTGTGTGAAACCAAAATCACTGGTGCATTTCTGGTAGTTCTCCATGAATACATACATGGATTTGCTCACCCACATCCCAGGCAGATTAAGAAAATAATTAAGGAAACTTGCTGTCCATAACAATGTCTAAAATTACAGTCAAACTTACATATTTTAGTCCTAAACAGATTCAGAATTTGACCAACCAAGTGTCTTAGCTGCCAATGTTTTTTTTTTATTAAATCAAATCAGATTAAATGTATTAAAGTGGTAATAAAGTTAATAAAGTGCTTCCTAAATTCTAATTCTAAATTTCAAAACAGCCATCGGCTTTTCTAGCGTTAAAGTAAGTTTGTCACAAAGGGCTTTACAAGGCAGCAGTAAAATAGAATAGAATATGTTTTAGCAAAACAATTGTGTCACAAAGTGCTTTACAACCCAACAAAAGAATAGAAAAGAATGGAATTAAATAGAAGATACTGGCAAAAACTGACAGTCTACTATCCATCCAGCCAAAATCTCCCATCATTTAGCTAACTAGTACAGTGCCCGTTCGCCCCGCTGCTGCACAGAGCGCTGTTCGCTTGTTTATTCAAAGTTTATTAATATTGAACGTGTCGCGTGTCCAAATTGCACCAAATCTGACACTGCACGCCCTTGGGTCCCCAGCAATACACCCGCCAAGTGTGAAGTAGATCGGATGAACGGTTCTCGAGATATGCGAAGGACACACATACAGACAGAGATTCCTTGCTTTACAGTATGATGTGCTGGGTGTTGATTTCAATCCCTGCTCTTGACTGCCATCTCTCCTCTTGCAGTGGCCGACGGCGACTACTGGCGGCTGCTGAACCCCGGTGAGTACCAGGTGACGGCCAGCGCAGAGGGCTACTACCCCTCCACCCGGACCTGCCAGGTCATGTACGACCACTACCCCACGCTCTGCGACTTCCGCCTCACCAAGACGCCCAAGCAGAGGCTGAAGGAGATTCTGGCCAAGGGGGGAAAAATCCCCAAGGACCTGCAGCTCCGGCTGCGCCAGCTACGCCTGCGTAAGCTTCGCGCCACCACCAAGGCCATCAACCAGAGGCGCGCCGCCGCTGCCAGGAGGGCGAGGAGGGTGTGAGGCTGAGGATGAGGATGAGGATAACGGAGGATGATCTGAGGACAAAGCAGGGCCGGGTTCAGTTCTCCTTCAATTAGGAGACACCTTGTCTTCACTGGAGTCATGTGTCATATGTATTTTAACCTTTATCCAGGGAAATTCAACCGACACTTTCAACACTTTACATTCATTCAGTTCCACTCATTCACACCTGGTGAGATGCCACAACCTCTGTCTCCTGCTGTTGGCCACTGAGCAGATGGGGGTTCAGTTCCTTGCTCAAGGGCACATTGATAGTAGTTGTTAAAGGAGGGGAAAGCGTTACTCGTTCTCTTTCACCATCCAGATTTTTCCAGCTGTTACAGAGATTGAAACCAGCGTCCCTCCAGCCACAAGCCTGCTTCTCTAATTCTCTATGATGGTAATCGTTTCCCACATTTTGTTGATTGTGAAAAGCAGAGGTAACAGAGAAAACATGAGGATGTTTTCAGCTGCGACCGGCGTCTCCATTTTTTATACTTTACAAGTTTTCCTCTACTTGTCTGTTCTTAAGAGAGTTTTTGACCGTGGTTACATCTGTCTTTTCAAAGCGATTTTTGTGATCAGATGCGGCAAATCGGAACCCAGTCATGTCCACATACGTGCGTCACTTAAATGTTTAATTTGAGTTCGGATCTGTGGTTGGATTTAACACGCAGGAAAAATGGCATTTGGTGCATTTGAGCCCTCTGAAGATTATGGGAGGCGTGCTTGAAGGTGTCCACAATGCTCTCCACACCCTGTGAAATCCGAACACAATGCGAACCAGACCACCTCAGAATGTGGTTAATGCGTCAAAGCGTGATGGGATGCTAAAAGTCACACTGAAAAGACAAGTGTAACCACGGTCTTTGTTCCAAAACAGAGCATGGACTGGGATGTGAGGTTTGAATGAAATCTCAGCACCTGGCAAAGTCATTGGTATTGATCAACAACCTGATCAACCCTGCTGATTTATTATGGTAATTCTGTGCTGTGGCGCAGGAAAAAACGTACTTATATCTCCTTAAAGGGAACTGAACCTTGCCCTTCAATTTAACCTCCGGAGAAGCTCCTACGAACAGAGACCAAAGAAGAGGATGAGAAGTCAACAGAATGGTTCAATTAAAAGAACAATTCCACCGCTGGGTAGAAATACCACTACTTTATCCAGGCAAAGGTCCATGGACCAAATAACTGATGAGCTGTTTTCATCAAGACTACAGCTCTGCTATGATGACAGTCTGGTACTGATAGGAGTTCAGTCAGTTTCCCCTCTATTTCCAGCACAAGCAAGAATAGAGCTAATGTTAAGAATGAACACTTTCATAGTTCGATATCTAAATGAGAGCTGTTTGGCTCTGCAAGAGAAAAATAGTCTGAGTTCAGAACTTGAGAATACATTGTCTTTATAAGAGAGGTTATATTACTAATAATGTCTTTGGTCTGACTCCTACAGCTCCCCGTCAAAATGCTGGCATTTGGATAAAATGTCCTTGCAAGTCAAGAGACCGTTATAAATGAACTCCAAATAAAGCTATGCTTATATGTTTAGTTGTAATCAATTTTATTGTCCTTATCCTACAGAGAAACAAAGAGGTTATATGATGTCTACAATGTCCACATACACTGAAGTGGTTATATACAGTATATGCCTGCCTGCCAGGATATATCTGGGTTAGGGTTAGGGCTTGTATTTTGACAGCCTAGATGATGAGAATCATGAAAATTTCAAAATATTGTTTCAGGAGTCATTTTTCCTGACAAAATCACACACTGCAACTTTAATTAACTTTAAGAGCAAATATAATTTCACAAAATTTTGACAGTGTACATTGGACTGTAAGTTAAACCCACTACATGCAGAATGTTTACCTCAATATATCATTCTCCAATTAATTTTGATAACATAATGACTGTAGAAAAATGATACCACCTTGTAGTAAAATTGGTTTATTCTGTGTTGCTTTCTCTGTGTTCATTCTGTGTCTCCCTGGGAACGACTGAAGTTACTACAGTCCTGGAGTAATCAGGATAAACACATCATGTATGTCAAGAATAGAGCATTCCACTGTATTGCAGGTCTGGTAGATTATCTGTCTTTCAGCAGTGTATCATAGTAACCTGTTAGCCAAAATGTTTTGTTAGCATTGCCCAAACTTGATCATTTCCATGTGTTAAGCAAAACTGCTAAACTGCTTTCCCAGATAAAATTGACCCGTCGGCATGCAATTGTGAGCTCAATCTAGTTGTAACTAAATGTTCAGCAGCAAATATATTTTTTTATCACACAGGTACAAATACACACTACTAGGCTACTAAAGTTACTACTAGTAGGCTACTGCTACTAGTACTTTTACTGCTGCTACTACTACTATTGCTTCTACTACTACTACTACTTTTACTACTATTACTGCTACTGCTACTAGACTCTACCCTGTTAATAATGATTTTTATTGGTTAGTCATTTCTCAACAGGAGCTGTAAGTCTCCTCTGAAACACTAGATGGCGCTATCAGACAGCTCCACCCTTTTCTTTTATCAGTATGAAGCTGAAGCCTCAGAAACAAACTCAACAGGCAGAACTGTGTCAAACTACAAGGGCCATGGATTAATGGTGCAGTGTAGGAGCTGAAAACTTAATTGTAACTGAATATCTTCCATGATAAATGTTTGAAGATGGACCCCAAATATATTTTTTTCATGTGTCATTTCTGTGTTCAATTTGCTCGGTATGGTTGCATGATTTCATACTGTATACTGATAGTAGTATTTATTTATTTCTATTACCTAATATTTACTTTTACATCCCGGTTAGGTCACAGCGACTGCTAGTCCTCATGGGATCCACACCCATATTAATACCCTAATTGTTTTCTTAGGTTTTATGGTGTTAAATGATCACTGAAAGCATTACAAGTCAGTGAAAGCAACATACACTACCAGTCAAAAGTTTTGACACACCACATATTTCATTATTTCTACTATTTTCCACATTTTAGAAATAAATAAAGACATCAAAACGATGAAATAACACAAATGGAATTATGCAGTGACCAAAAAAAGTGTTAAACAAATCAAAACTATCTTATATCTGTCTAAGAAACACATTTCAAGCATTTAAGCATAAGCCTTTAGATAAAAATGGCTTCATAGCATCAGGTGTGTCCAAACTTTTGACTGGTTGTGTATGTTCGTGAATAACTCACGCAACATCAATTAGGCTTTTATTCTGGAAAATCCCACGGAAGCAACATATTTTCGTCAATATAAGGCTTTTATTTTGAAAAGCGCTGACCGGAAGTCGTCTTGTTCATTGATCCTTGTTGCGGGATTGACGCACCGGCTGACAGACAACAGGTGAGCGCGAGTTCAATGTCATCGGCAGAAACACGGAGCTCGGGAAAATACAGCGGGATTAAATACGTGACGAGAGGACGGAAACAGCAAGGTATTTAAATGTTTTCTTACATTTTCTTGTCAGGAGCTGCTGGCTTTTCTCCAAAACACAAGGCAGCAGCAGCCAGCACGCAGCAGGCTTTACCTCAACGGTACACACTGTCAAACGAAACCAGGTTTATCCCCCTTTTGTGGCTTTTTGTTGACGAAATCCAGTTTAAAATGACATTTCCATGAAATAGCCACCTGTTGCAGTTGCACCTGAGAGCGTTAATTGAGGAAAATGCCGCCGCCATACGAAACATACATTTCACATAGGCTATACTTCAGAATATAACACATTTCATATACAACAAATGTATATTTTGGATATACTTGCTAATGTATGTTGTCAACATTAGATGTATTTCAGTCTCGAAGATATATCTCCAATATATCTACATGCCCAAATGCATGTTTTACCATTTTTTTGCACATTTTGAAACATATTTTGAAACATATTCTGAAATATATGTGAATATATTGTTTTGTGGTATGGGCAGCTATTAAATGCATTTACAGTTATCCAGTGAGTGGGATTTTCCAGTGTGATTAAAAGCAAGTGTATAACAGCCTAAAGACAGACTAAAACTACATGAGAGATAACCAGAGGCAGACACAGATGGAGTGGTAAACAGACAGTGTACTGACGTGTAAAAGGATGTTTAGTCTGTAATTTTGTTTTATTTTGATTCTCCAGAGATCAGGCAGCAGATGCAGCCATGTCTTCTCCTCCTCCCACTGCTGCTGCTGTCCTGAATGGAAGTGGGTTGAGAGAAGAAACATAACACATATGGGTAAGAATGTTATTATTGATGATGATGATGATTTTGGGCACCAGCCTGGTGGGTTTTGCTGACTGCCATACCTTATTCCTTATACCATAGTCTTTCCTTCTTTGTGTTGTTTTAGGATTCCCAAATTTAAGTGCAACCAAACCACAAATTAATTTATCCCTACCGCCGTAATTTGCTGAATATGCATAAATAACCTTTATTTATTTATTGATTAGGTTTGGTTCAACTTATTGATGTTGAAATATACAGTATGTTTGGTATACTTGCATGTATATCGGCTATTGACCCAGACCCAGTTTATGCACTTTTACAGTTAGGTGTCTCCTGTTCGTTTTTAATCTCATGACTGTTGTTGACTATTTGCTGAGTCGTGTTGTGTGTGATTTGTGTACTGTGTTCTTTAAACTTTTGTAAACCTGCTTGCAAAGCAAAATTCACCTTGGGCACAAAACAAGTATTGAATTGAATTATACATGAACCTCAGTTCAAATGCTAGCAGAAAGGACACCAGTTAGCACGAGTTCAAACAAAAAAAAAAACTGGGCTGGAATCAGTCCCCTTGCTGCCAAAATCTCTAACCTGGCAGGATGACAGGTTACCAGTAAACAAGCTACTTTTGAGTCATGTGACTTTTGTTTACTAGCCCTGGTTTGCTTGCAGTTGGGCATTGTAAACGAACCAAATGCAACAAATGCAAAAACTTCTCCACTATAGTTCGGACCAAAGAGACCAAAGACCAAAGAAAACAAACTGTAGGTGTGATCGCACCGTAATCTGCCGTCACTCACGGTCGTCTTTAAAATAATCCTTTACTCAGTTTGACCCGCTGAGGAGAATCCCTCGTTTGATGTAGTGGATACAGGCAACTTTGCAGCAAACTGAGAATGTAACAGGGAGGAGATTTAACGCTGACAGAGCAGACAGGACGCTGTCATCTCTGCCTTCAGCTTCAACATGGTCGTCTTTCTTCAGGCTTTAGCTGCCAACATGGCCATCATACACACTTGCCAACTTTTCTGTAAATCGTACAACTGACGATGCACGATTTGCAGAAGTGGGGACTCGACTTGAGTCACATCACGTGTGTTTTTTCTGGCTCGCTCCCTGGTGTGAATCATAGCAGCTTCTCTATAGCACATCACCACAGTCGGCCTATTTCTGTGTGTGACGACACACGTGCGATAGCCACGAACCGGTCCAACCCTACAATTACAGTAAACAGACTTTAGCTCTCCCTTCAATCTGCCGGCCCAGTCATCACTCCACCCAGACTCTTCTCTTCTCCCTCCTAGCTCTCCTATAGCAGATTGATCTCCCGACTCCAGTCAAGACAAACAGTCACTCTCTATTTGCTGCTGGAACCTGAAAACACACCTTTTTCAAGAAATACTTAAAGCTGTACTCGCCAACGTTAGACCTTCTCCTCTCTCTCGTCACTTTGGTTTCCTTTGGTATAAAGTGACGTTTACTGACCTCACCGTAAAGGATTTCTGGGTATTGAAGTCTGCGATATTCAGTTTTAACATCCCCCTCTCCCATAAAAAGCATTTCTTGCCTCTCTCCTCAGCTCTTAATTCTCTTATTCCTTTCCCTATCACTTCTCTATCATATATGATCATTCTAGGGTTGCGGGAATATTTTGTTTCATCCGTTATTCAGGGGGCTTTGTCTCTGACTTTTGACCTTCTTACTGTTGCTTCCTCTTCCTTTTTGTAATCTAGGAATATGGGTTTTGCACTGCTTCTAAGTCACTAGATAAGCATGTCAGCTCTTCGTCATTATCATCACTACCGTGAGTCAGCTGATCAGGAATCCCGCGCTGCAGCATTCCTCCCTGACATACCGATCTGATGAACCGGATCAGCTGCCTCGCTGCAGGCTGACCGACTCTCCCTGCACTGAATTCCTTCACTGTCTCAGGCCTTGTTGACACAATTCTGATGTATTAAACACTCTTGGGTCATAGAGATATACTAAGAGGGCCATTTGAGTCTCTGTGTGTGTTGTCCACCATTGTTTTTATAGGGAAAAAAGTGTAAAAAATGTGTGTAGTGTATGTGTTGTGGGGATTACAAAATGCATCCTCCTTATTCTTAAAGTCCTATATCATGGAAAACAGGATTCCCTTTGCCTCTGTGATGATAAAGGAGTTGGATGGTCTATCTAAACATGGTGAAAGTATCAAAACGCACGGTCGCCAACTAAATCCACACAATCCATATTAGAAAAGCGAGCCTCTAAACGAGCCGTTTGGACTTCCGTAACTTTGTGGCGTCACAAAGGTTCGCTCATTATCATTTCTGTAAGAAATAATAGACTAACAAAGTGTTTTTTTCAAAGCGGTTGAGCGGTTGTCATCGTTTATTAACCAGAGAGTTTTCCCTACCTGTAGCCGCCGGGCCGCGGCGTCTCACGTTTCACTCTTGAAACGGTTAGCCAATCGGAACAGAGGGGTCGTTAATATTAATGAGCCTTAAAGACACGGCGACAGAAACAGCCTGTTCTTGGTAAGGCTCAGAGAGATGCTGGAAAATGAACGTGGAGAAATGGATTGAGAGTGTTTTTGGTTCATGACACCACACACACAGCTTTGAATGGACCTCAAGACAGAAAATAAAACACATATGGGACCTTTAAATGTACAGGAACACAGTTTACCTCCCTACCTTCTCTGTTATTAAAGATGCACTAGGCAACTTTCCACATTGGCAGCCCCAAATTATACTTTATATAATAAAGTAACATTTCAAACAATCATGGAAATATATATAGTAAACAAATTACAGTGTTGCCCTGAATTAGGTTTCTCAGCAAATATGTGCTGTTCCTTGGCAACAACCAGATTAGCACTATGTTGGAGTTGTGGGGTGAAGAAACCCACTTCGACAAACAATGTGCGTATAATGTAAATTTTTAAATTAATTTGTTGCCCTGGAAAAGTTGGCAAGTTTGTATGACGGCCATGTTGGCGTCTTCCTGCTGCCGGCCCGGTGACAAACAGCTAAACACTGCAGAGAGATGACAGTGTTGAAAATGAAGGCAGAGATGATGACAGCGTCCTGTCTGCTCTGTCGACACTAAATACGAGAGATTTTCTGGATTACTGCAGGACTACCAGGAGCGATGACAGGTTCATTTTACGCTGTGCAGCCAAACTATATGAGATCGCTGAACCTGACTGAGGTGGTTACACTTTGCCCAGCTGAGACCTCGTCGTTACCCCTCGACAGATCATTTTTTACTTTACTTTCAAGTTTGCCATGAGGTAAATCAAGGATTTTTTTCTATAACTTTGCATTCACTTCAATAAGTAAAAGCATAATTTAACCAGGCTGTTGGTGTCAATGTTAAGGCATTAAAATAGAATTTGTGGAGTCATGATTTTATTACTGTGGGGATATTTGATTCCCTCTGCACTTTGGATATTCTGAGTGAGACAGATTAGTTTAATCGAATCAGTCTGTTTTTTATTTTGTTTTGAAGATGGAGAGTGTTGCTGTTTGGGTTTCTTCCTGAATTCTGCTATTAAGATGGATCAAGGATGTTGTAGCTTGTGTTGTTGCACCTAACCTAAACCTACAACCCATCGCTGAATGCAACAAATCCAGGCTTATCAAAAGGCATTCTGGGAAACGTAGGAAATCACTAACTGAAGTAGAAGTAGACGAGACAGGTTGAGGGAAAGTGGGTTCACTAAGAAGGTAAATGAGAACACTTCATCACAAAATAACTCCTGGAATGCACTGAACATCACAAATTGATGATATAGAAAAGTGTAAATAAAAGTGTTTATCTCCCCACTTTTTCCCTACTTTTGAAATCTAAAATGTGAAATCTAAAATGCAACTTTTTGTTCAGTTTGTGTAATATTGCTGTGTTGATATGTTGAATACAAAGTGAATGATGCTGTTGTCCAGTCCTGACTGATTAACTGTATACTAACTAGTTGCTGCTCAGTGGCCATATGTTTTCTAAAACAATAAACTTTTTTCCTGAACTAAATAAACTTTTAAACACTTTAAATCTGCCATAAATCTTTTTGTTCCAATTGAAAAAATCCAATGCAAGGAAACACAGATGATTTTATCTTGAGCCAGAAAATCCAGACAATTACTTGGCAATAGGTTGAGGATGGGACGTCCCGCGGTGCCTTTGTTTCCTGTGAGAGGGGAACTTCAATCACTCCGTCTCTCTGTCTTCAATGGTCGGTTTAGTCTCTTTAGTTTCTTGAAGCCTCTCAGGCTCTCGTCTGATTGGTCCGTCGTTCCAGAGTGAAAGCTTCTCAGCCAATCCGCTACCGCCTGGGCAAGCGTCACTTCCCATTCCCACCAGCTGCTGCAGTCAATCAGCTTATTCAGCAGCGTGTGTGTGTGTGTGTGTGTGTGTGTGTGGCTTAACCATCCTGCCAAAGCGCCCCTCCTTCCTCCCCCCACCCCTCTTTTTCCTCTACAAAACAGCTTGCTGACCCTCCTTTCCACTCCCATCCCCCTTTCCTCTCTCACACACACTCACACACATTCACAAACATTCACTCACACACTCCTGCCACATGAGGCCCAGCAGCAGCCTGCTGTGTGTGAGTCACTGGAGAAAGTTACACCAGCGTGTGTGTGTGTGTGTGTGTTTGTCTGTTTGCCAGGCAGGCGGCCTCTCCACTGCAGCAGATTCTGCTTTAGCGCTGGGACACAGCAGAGCGAGAGAGAGAGAGAGAGAGAGAAGGGAGATCGAGGTCTGCTGCAGCTGAATCAGGGATTCTGCACAAGGTAATGATAACAGGGTCTCATGTTATGGTTGTGTGATGATACTCTGTCACTCACACACACACACACACATACACACACACACTGTTGTTGCTGGGATGAGCTTGCTGTGGTTTCGGTTTGGATGATGACTTGTGGGCAACAGATGTCGCAACCTGGAGTTGTGGCTCTTGTTTGGGGATGTGAAGAAACGGCTTGTGTCAGGGTGAGGCTTACCTCTATCTGTTTATCTGCTGTGTGTTTGTAGCAACTTTTACATCGAATATAGTTTACAAGCTAAAATTCTGTTGTGTTCACTCAAATCTCAACTCGACTTTGGACGACCATTTGCTGCTAAAACCAAAAAAACTTCATGGAGGGAAAAAGGCAGATAAATCAACTTTGTGAGAGAAGGACGGGACAGTCTGCAGTTTGTACTTTAAATAAACTAGTTAAAGTACACCAGTGTCATTTAGAGTTATAACCCATTTACTACATTTAGCCCAATCATTTTGCAGTGCATGAGGTATGTCATTAGGTCATTTTTAAAATAGAAACTTTACAAACCTAGCTTGAAATTAACTGCTGTCCCGGCTAAGAAAGATGGTCGAAATAAGAAGATTCGGATGTGACAGTAAAGTGTGTAAGGCGACATGTTTTTGAGGAATTATTTCCATTTCTTCCTGTGGATGTCAGCTGATTGACAGGAAGCAGAGCGAAACGTAACGCAGCGCTGAGATGAAAACACTCAACTCAGCTCAATGAAATAAGGAGAAAACAGAAAGTTTGACCGAACCAAATTCTGGCTTCATGTTCACTGTGATGGATTCTCTCGCTCTGTGGAAGTTGTTTTTCATACTGGACAAGAATGAATGGCAGCAAATGGCTTCTTCTGAAGGGAAGAAAACAAACGCTGATATCTGCAACTATGCTGACTGTGTGCAGAAACCAGAGAGGAACCTGCACCGCTGGCACAAACTTATAAAAAACATCCGTACTATCCTTTTAAATGGAATGAAAAGCTTGTTGTCTTAGCCACAGCGGCATCAGTAACAGCTTTAATAAGCTTCCTCAAAGTAAATCAAATTAGAATCACTTTGTGCACCAAGTACAGTAAATGTACAAGAATGTGTCTTCGTGACATCGGTGCAGGAACGTATCGAGACATGTCATGTGTCATGTGGAGACATAAGTATATAGTTACAAGGACAACAGGAAAAAGGAAGTAAAGTAGAACCCGCAGTCTGCTCACATGGTACCTTTATTTTTTCTCAAGTTACAGAAACGTTTCCTTGGATTCTATTTCAGCCCGGGCAGCTTTAAGTGATGTGCGGAAAACAGGACTTCATATTCAGAGCAAGGGGACAGACAGATATAAGACAGATGGCAGATTATACATTGCATGCTACATTCATACAAAGTAAAGCATTCTTTTGCTGTGTGCAGCCAGTCAGGCAGTGTGGTATGCAGTGGGCTGCAGCTGGAGGTGAGAGTCCAGCAGTGCAGTGGAGCAACATGCTGTCAGACAGCTGTGCTGAGTAGTAGGAACGGGACAATATGTTTATCTCACTATACGAATGGATATGTGATATGTATGGAAGCCCATTCCCGCCACTCAATAAAATAAAAAACGACTCAATTCTGACTTTATATCTCGGAATTCTGACTTTATTTCTCAGAATTCTGACTTTTTTTTCTCACAATTCTGACTTTTTATCTCAGAATTCTGACTTTATTTCTGAGAATTCTGACTTTATATCTCAGAATTCTGACTTTGTATCTCGGAATTCTGACTTTGTATCTCGGAATTCCGAGATATAAAGTCAGAATTCTGAGAAATAAATCAGAAGTGGAAGAACTAAAGTCAGAATTCTGAGAAAAAAAGTCAGAATTCTGAGATATAAAGTCAGAATTCTGAGATATAAAGTCAGCATTTAGTCACTTTTTATTTTATTGAGTGGCGGGAATGGGCGTCCATAGATATGGGGTTCAGGATTTGACACAATCACAATCCGATGAAACAAATATTCAGAGTGTGACTGTGCAGAATTATGTTTATTTCTGAGCTACACATCTTTTTAGCGATGGTATTGGCTTGCTAGAATGTAAACAACAATTTAAAAATGTCATTACAGAGTGCAAATAATATAATTTGGATGGAGAGCTTGTGAAATTGTGAAGGGCAAAAACGATTCATTTTTCTGCCCCACGAAACGTATTGTCACATTTTTGTACTGTGATATATTGAATTTTGATGTATAGTTCCATCCCCTACTGAGTGGGATGGAAATACATGGAAGACGTTCTGAGCCCTGTGGATCATAGGCAGAGATGCTAAGAGAGGCTAAATCGGTGTCGTGAATAAAGCCTTACACAGACGTTATAATTAAATCACAGAGTCGAGGATGGAAGAGTCATCACAGTTTGTCCTTTTAAACTACCAAACGCTGTTCAGCTGAACCATGTAACAGCTAATTGTCAGAACTGAAGCAGCATTAGCCGCTCTGTAAGCAGCTTGCTGGCCTCCTGGTGGGCTGAACACATGCTGTTCCAGCTCACAGACTCCATGACAATACATTTCCCTTCCCTGCATGTTTCTGTGGAGGCAACAATACAAACAAGGCCATCTAATCCACACTCTGCCTCTGTTTCTATTGGCTTATGCAGTTACAGAGGCGGATTTACACAGGCAACACTTTAAAGTTGTAACCCGTGACATCTTTTTTTATTTTTATAATTTAGTCTCCATCTTTACTGCTCAGCGCTCATCTCTGTGGTGTTTCTGCACTGCACTTCCCAGAGATCGCCTGTCAATCAAACAATGTGGGCGGAGCTTAGATGTTCTGTTGATGCAGTTTGAGTTTCTCTTTTCTCTGTCTGTTCAGCCATGGTGGCTATCACTGCTCATGGTAACCACCCAGTTCTTCTTCTACTGTTTATTCCAAACAAACTGCTAACGCTGCTGCTGGAAATGTAAAACGCTTCACTTCCTCTGAGCTAGAGGTTTTTTCCTAGGAAAGACCGGGTGTTTAGAACAGCAAATGTAAAAGTTTTCATGAACTGGATATAGGTTGAATCACCTTTATGTTATATCAGTTGGTGATAGAAAGTAGCAAAACGAACATTATTTATATGAAAATGGCATTAAAGGCATTTTAGATGGGTAGTTTTTCATGACAACTTTTTTTCCAAAGTCTACTAAGTTATCCACATTAACTTTGTCCTTGTTGTCCATGTGATATGTTCCTAAGAATTGGAAACCGTATTCTTCGAGCAGCAAGTAATGCCACACTATCCGATAGCAGCAGTGCTGATACAGGATAGATGCAGCGTTGAAGTGCTTCTACAGTGGCTACAACTGCAGTATCCCTCCTGACTGTTGCTGGTTGCCTTTTCTCATCATTTTTACTATCTCTGTATGGAGTTGTGCAACACAGCCCTTCCCTTCCTGACTCAGTTAGTCTATGTTCACACCACAGGCCTTCATGTGTCTGAATCGCTGCTCATATCTGATGTTTTTGGCTGACGTTTCATATCTATTCTAGGATGTAACAAGGTATCTGATGCACTTAGAACTGACGTCAACAAGACATGCATGCACAGAGTAACGATAACAAAAGATGTCACATTTTTTTGTACCTACGCTCAAACTAATTTTGGTGTGACTTTGAGCTTTGACTGAATTCCGGCGTCTTAAAATAACAATCAAGTCGGCTATCTGTCTTTCTTTCCGTTGTTGTATTGAAACAAGTGTAAATATAGCCAAAGAATGATGGAGGAAAACTAACACTTTAAGGCTCAATACAAAACTACATTAATTCTTAAGATGGCTGTTTATTGCATGAAATTGCAATCCAAACCAAGACCAAGGGGTTCAGCTTTTGTTTGTCCACGCCTGACTAAACCCCAAAATTGCTGATAATTTCCTGATGATAAAATGCTGTTATCTTATTGGAGATATAGACTTGGCAATAAATGTAAAGAAGCCACAGACCCTGTTTCTTATGATGTGGTATTATCTGCAAGTGCAAAGTATAATTGTCCAGCATTAACACGGTGTCTAAACAGTGTTTTTCCTCTCCCAACAGTGATCTCCTCCATCATGGAGGTTCCCCGGAGGCCTCAGCCAGCCTCCCTCAAACTGCCTCTCCCCAAGCCGGCCTCCTCCGACCGCTCTCCCCTCGGAGCCGTGGAGAAGCGCACCGAGAAAGATCCGGTGAAAGAAAAACAGCGAGAGAGGAAGGACGGCAGTGTAGAGGAAGAAGCGGCTCAAGTCGGAGAAGCGGCGTTCAATCCGGAGGAGGAGACGATAGAGTCGGACGTATCTGTGTTTGTGGAGGCGCCGTCCGAAGCCTCGGAGAGAGACGAGGAACTTTTAGATACAAACATTTCCCCTGTGGAGGCAAATTCCAAACTTTCCTCACATGATAGATGCTCAGTAGCAGAGGAGGAGAAGTCACCGGAGGAGGTCGAGGAGGCCAGAAAGCGATCTGAAGAGGAGGAAGCGGCAGCTAAGGAGCGGGCGGCCCAGAGACAGCTGCTGGCTATAGAGGAGCTAGTCCAGACCGAGAGGAATTACCTTCGACTGCTGCAAGTCAGCACCGTCACCATCAGGAGCAACCTGCAGAAACTACAGGTATGGATGGAGTGTGTGTGTGGTCCTGTGTAGCTGAACAGGTAGAGCGTTGCAACACTGGCATAGACACAGTGCCATGTTAGTGCCATGTAGAGCTGCATGATTACGGGAAAAAAATGCTAATCCTGATTTTTTTTCTAAATGTTATGAACACGAATATTTGCCTGGGTTTCAGGAAACCGAGGCAAAGTTGTAGTGTGTTTTAAAGTGTTTAAAACCGTTGTCACAACCTGGCTCGTAAGGCCATGACAAAAGTGGGAGACACACCGTTTTCAAAGGTTAAACAAAGTAATTTATTTTAACAAACTGAAACCAATTAAACTCATACCAAAACATATGGAGTGTGGAGGTCAGTGAAGTCAGTAGTGTAGGGTGTGCATGAGTGCAGGTAGTGTGTGAGTGTTGAGAGGTGCATATAAACAAAGTAAAAGAAAGAACTAAAGAGGAAACTAAAACGGCCACAGCCAACCGGGAGCCTGCAAGGGAAAAAAGAGAGAGAGAGAGACGCCAACAAATATATATACACTGGAGACATCGGGCCCAGGTGTTCCCAGTTGATGCTGACGATCCCCTGCCCCTCCCACCAGGTATCTGAAACACAAATAGTCAAGACAGATGGCAGGAAAGGGCAGGGATCGTCACACCGTATAAACCATTTCCAAGTGCCATTTCCCACTATTTATATGGGATGGGTGTTTTAAGGGAGCTAAGCTAAATATTATGCTTTAGGTTCCCAGTACCAAGATGGAAAATCTGAGCAGGGAGGGAGCATGAGCCACGTTTTCCTCTCCCTCAGCAACTATCATCACAGTTCCCTTGAGCAAGGCACCTAACCCCAAACTGCAGCAGTGGAGCTTCTCAGTGACCAACAGTAGTGTGGTTGTGCTGAGCAGCTCCAAGGTGTGAATACATTGAGAAGTGTGAAGTAGAGCTTTGCATGCTCAGTCAACTTCGACACACTTTGAGGCTACATCCACACTAATATGTTTCGTTTTAAAACGCATAACTTTTGCTACGTTTGCGCCTAGCGTCCACACTACTCCGGCGTTTTCAAACCCCTAAAACAGAGACTTTTGAAAACGCTGCTGACGCCCTTTTTTTTTTTTTTTTTTATTAACAAAGGAATAATATACAAACATTCAGGTAAACAATAGCAGCACATATAGATCAAATTTAAGGACACAAATGTATATGAGGAACATAGAGGGAAAATTTAAAAGACAAGTACACATATACACAAATATAAACATATTTAGTCAGAGGTTTCAGGAAAAAAAGTTCCATAATGTTTCAATAGCTTATTACTTTTTTTGTTGTTTAATAAACTGAGTGATTTAAGTAGAGAATTCAGTTCTAGGAGAAAAGGTGAGATCTTAGGTAGTGATTTAGAAAACTTTTGTTTGTGAATAAAAAACTTTGCATATAGGATAATTAAATTAATCAGATATTCAAGAGCGCCATCATCTGGATTATCATAGTAACAGATAATATCCCTAAGATTAAAAGAGTAGACAGAGTTAGCAGCTTCAAAAAAGTGAGACTCTAGACCTGTCCAAACATTTCGGGATATTTCACAATCAAAAAATAGGTGAGAAATTGTTTCTATATTACGTTTGCAGAAAGTACAAGAAATATCAATGTCTGTAAATTTAGCAATAAAACAATTAGCAGGGTAACGCTGCTGACCCCGTTTTAGTTGGAAAACTTCGGGATTGCGTTTTAGTCTGGACGGGCGGAAACGGAGACTTTTGAAAACGATGGATTGACGCAGACACCCACGTTCGCTTCCTGATTGGGTCTTATCAGTCATGACGTGTCCTTCCCTGATTCGCCACGCCCCTATCACGTGACCCCTTTCCGGAAGAAAACAAACAACAACAGCCTTGACTACCAGTGGTTAATTCAACATGGAGAACGAATTACAGGCGTTGCTGACCTTGTTGTCTATGCTAGCAGCTGTTGTGCAGTTAAATTCAGAATTTTATAAAGCTGCTACAGCCTACATGCGCAGGAGGAAAGATATTATTCGAGCGATTTGCGACAGTTCCCGTGTCCAGCGGCGTTATCAGCCCTACATGCAGCGCCGGTTTTGGGTGAAGCCGGGAAGAACCAGTGCCTGGTGGGATAATTTTATCAATGAAGTTGTGGTTCCTGAGGAATGGCGAGAAAACTTTCAAATGTCCAGATCGGCCCTGATCAACCTCAGCGAAAGACTACGTCCGCATGTGGAAGGAGCAACGACAAACATGAGGGCGCCCGTGGATGTACTTAAGAAGGTAGCATGCACGTTGTATTACCTGAGTGACGAGGGAAAACTCCGGAAAACCGCTAATGCATTTGGACTATCCCGACAAGTTGTTTCAGTCATCATCCGGCAAGTCTGTAAGGCCATCACCGTCTTCCTGGGTCCAGACTTCATCAAAACACCGACTACAGAGCCCGAAGTGAAGGATCTTGTCGTCAACTTCTACCAAACACACGGTATGCCACAATGCTTGGGAGCAATTGACTGCACGCACATCGAAGTAAAACAACCCCAAGCTAAATCCACAGACTACATCAACAGAAAGGGGAAGCATACTTTGAATGTGCAAGCGTTGTGTGACTACAAGTGCTGTTTCATGGACGTTGTTGTCAAATGGCCGGGTAGCGTGCACGACGCGCGCATATTTGCCAACTCGAAATTGAGCGGCGACCTAAAAGATGGGACGATTCCCTCCTGCCCTGAAGTATTGGTGGAGGGCGAAGATGCTGTCCCTGTGTTTCTTCTGGGTGATCCGGCTTATCCCCTGATGCCGTACCTCATGAAGGAGTACCCCGGTGGCGGAGTTACCCCACAGGAGCGGTGTTACGGGCTGTCACTTCGCAAGGCACGCGTGGTGATCGACTGTTCATTCGCACGTTTGAAGGCGCGGTTTGCGGCTTTGAGGAGGGCGATGGACATAAACATGGAGGATCTTCCTTTTGTTATCTATGCTTGTTTTGTTCTGCACAACTACTGTGAAGTTCACAAAGAAACTGTAAACGAACAAAGCCTACATGCTGCTCTCCAGTACGACAGGGACTTCCAGCCACCCAGCAGAGCTGCTACTGTGAGAACAGACAGCAACGAAACAGAGGGGAAACGAGTGAGACGTGTGTTGACCAAATTTCTTGACCCATAATGTGGTAAAACTTTGATTTGTAACTGTTCATTTTTTAAAGTAAATTTGATGTGTGTGAGAGAGAGATAGAGCAAGACCTAGGCTATAGTAAGCTAGTAGTATTGGAGTATCTTTGTTGGTGGCTACTGTGTGCTACTGCAATTTCATTTACTGTTTCCATATTATTCCAATGTATCAATATTATTTTCTATATCAATATGTGTTTGTTGTTATATCACTACTGTAAATAAAACCACTTTTTTGTAACTGCATTTTTTTGTAACTGCGTTTGAAACTTTTTTTTTTTTTTTTCACTAAATTCATCTGAGTGAGAGTGCGTGTGTGGGAAAGATAGAGGTAGATCTTAGGTTAAGCATCAAACAAGACCTTTTATTATAGGAAGTACAATAGGAAGTATATAGAAGTATGAAAACAAGTGTCCAATATAAAGCAAGTGTGACAAAAACTTTGTATACATGTGCAAACTTTGTATACGTGTGCATCAAAATCAAAATATCAAATAACTATAAACATGCATTAAAGAGCAAAACAGGATTCAAAAGGTGCAAATGAACACCGCTTTAAAGTGTGAACCACAGCAAGAAGAGCTCTTTGGTCATTTACAGATAGGTATAGTCTCTGTAATCACTGTCCAGTGCAGGCGAACTGTACTCCCGGAGGGGCCTTGTTGTGGGCGTGTGCCCGTATGAATAGGTGGTCTGGTGAGTGGTGTGCGGTGGGTGTTGAGTCATATAATGAGTGGTACCTGAACCCACAATATGCTGCACCAGCAGCTCGATATTAGAGTTCAGATGGTCCATCGTAGATGACCACCGGCCCATTGTCTGCACAAGCTCCTCGTCGGTCGCCTCTAATCGTTGAAGGAGCCGCCTCTTAATGTCCAGATCCTCACATGCCCAGTGTACGTGAATGGTCATGTGATATGCGTTTTCAGGCGTGTTAGTATGGACGGAGATTATTTCTGAAACGCTCGTGTGGACGGAGATCGTTTTCATTTTAAAACGCCGTTTTAAAATGAAAACGTATTAGTGTGGATGTAGCCTGAAGAAGGCTGCTGGCCAAAACACTTGTGTATTTTGTTCCCCTTTTTGTTCTTTGCATACGCATTGTTTTGTGTGCGAACCTTTCTGTTTTTACCTTTAGCTCAGTCAACCTTCCTTTGACAAATAAAGGTTATAAAATGTCAATGTTTTACCCATACAGAAATTAGCTTAGTCTGATCTGCAGTTCAGTTCATGTGCATCCCAGCAACATCAGTCTCACCAGAACACCAGACCAGCTTTGGCCTAAATCATAGGATGGAAAGGGACTAAGGACTAGGAGAAATTCTCATTTTTGTGGACTAGGGACTAGGAGAAATTCTCACTTTTGGAAATCTTAGCCTGTGTCCGTACTCTGCAGGGCGGACGCTTGTTGTCCGGTTGAAGGACAGTCTCCCTCCTCCCTGCGCCCCCCTGCTGCCCCCCCCCCCCCGCTTCATGTATATCCTTCTGATAATGCAATACATAATTTAAAATCGAATAAATCCCATTGCACATTAAATAAAGAGTCATAAATTGAATGTTGAATTGGCGCAGCAGCATCCAGAGGAACTGTTAATGTTGAAGCTGTTCGGTGGTTTATTATCATTAGCTTTCATCACCTCTAAGGTATTGCCCATTACTGTTGAATAATCTTTTATTATTGCTGCGGTAATAAAACGAGGACTCGTAAAACAGAATGGAATTGGGCTTTATGGGGTGGAAGGACTGAGCTATGAATGAGCGCATGAACAATAAACCACCGAGAGAGAGGTAGATGATGGGAGAGAGAGAGAGATGGAAATGAAAAGGAAAAAGGAGTGGAAGTGGTAAACTATGGACTGATGAGGTAAGGAGGGAGTGGAACAAGGGGGAAAATGGGCGAATGGATGGTGAGATAGGACATAAAGAGAGAGATTTGTCTGGGTTATGTGGCGTTAGTCAAAGGTAATATTGAGAGAGCAAATGCAAATGTGTGATACAGTAATGGATGGGTGGAATTAAGGAGATGGTGATATGAAAGAGAGAGAGAGGTGTAAAAAGGTGAAGGACAAATACATGTAGAGGAATATGATTTTTCAGGGTTTTTTTTCAGGATTTTGGTTCTTTAACATACACCTTCCATTGATTTCTAATGGTAAATGACTATTTTCTGCCTTTTTGTGTCCCTTACCACCTCCCTGGTTGTAGCCGGAGAGAGAGGAGATGATAGATAGAGGAAAGGATCAGGGTCAAGGAGAGGGAGGGACGGCCGGGCGGAGAGAAACGTAGAATAAATATGGATGAATGATGCCATTGTCAGGCAGGAAAGTCGCTGGTTTGTTCTCTGTGGCGATGTGCAGATTGTTCAGTCTTCCAACACTAAGGGTGTCCACTGTTCTCCCATTAGAATAGAATGGAATAGAACAAAATGGGTCTTTATCAGCCGTGCGTTAGCATTTTTCTTGCACATCAAGAGAGCAGACATAACATGCATACATACATGCTCATTCATTGCATTAGTTAGACATTTATTATAACGTGTAAATCCATTTATTGCTTAAACTATACTGCAATTCATTAATTACACAACAGTTCATTCAGAAAGCATGACAACATCCTCAACAAAATTCACAAGTCGAATGTTTGTGTGAGTGAGGTGGCAAATCATAATCATACTTAAAAGTTAGCTTACATTTCACCAATGATTTTGCAGTCTGTGTAGATGAGTGCGTTGGTGCACATCATTTAGCCGGATGTCTGTGTTGTTTGTGCTGCGCTGCTGTAGCGTTCAGCCTCTGTTTGCTGGACAAATGTTTTGCCACACTGGACAGTCAGTCTCCCTTGGCTGCTTTGCACCAGTGAACTTATGCCAGTTGCACCCCAGATGTGATTTCACAGTTAACAGTTTGCCTCCGTTCAAGCGAGTGATTGCGTGCGCACGGCGTGATGGGATCGGTGACAACGTGAACCAGGCCCATGATGCGACAAGCAAAAGATGAGATGAGAGAACCAATCACATTTGGGCAAAAATCCAGTTGTCAAATTTTCCCCATCAGTAATTTTTTGTACCATGACAGTTTTTCAATTCTATTGTCCTTCCAAAAATACTAATTTGTGCAGGAAGAATAAAAATAAAATTATAAAAATAAAATTCCCAAGAGTGACAACTTATGATAGAGCAAAGCGAAGCGACCATGCCGAGTCTGCATGTACGGTTGAGTGCTAAACTACACGTGTAGGCAGAATGTCAGAGAGTTGGTTGTGAGTGTGCATGAAGGATATATCAGTAACATGTTTTTGGTGTGTGTGTGGGTGCTCCCCCCCCCCCCTCCCCCCCCCAGCCTCCTCTGGCCAACCTGGACAGCATGTTCCTGTACATCGAGGAGGTGATCGACGTGTCGGGGCGACTGCTCAGCCTGCTGGACCAGAAGCAGGTCCAGCCTGGAGATCCGCTCTTCCTGGAGACGCTCTGTAAGGGACACAACTGTCTTTGTTACACACACACACACACACACACACACACACACACACACACACACACACACACACACGCACGCTTGTCCCCCCATAATACACATAGCACATACCTGTAGGCTCTGAGCCACGCCTGAAATATTCATACAATCAAACCCAAATCTTTGTATCTGTGACTGGAAGTATTTTTATCTGGCTGGAATCCCATTTTTACCACCTGGACCTGAAAGTTTGTTGCCAGGCAATATCAGCCAAAAACTCCCCTCTGCTTATTGGCTGGAATTACCTTTGCTGCCTGGCAACATGAGCTTGTTCAACATTCCGCCAGGAAGCAGAGAGAACGCTGCTGATCTCAGGAACGCTGTTCTCTCTCTAGACAGATCAGATCGCTCTGTCCACACCAACAGGAAGGAAGTGAAGCCTTCACACCTCCTGTTATCACACATGCATGAGGGTATCTAGACGAGTTCACACCTACAATTCACATTCTGAGAAAGCCCTTTACACACACACACACACACACACACACACACACACACACACACACACACAGATCATTGTCAGGGCCATGGATACTTGGCAGCGTTCATTATGCCGTTTATTGCACAATAAAGCAAAGTCAGAGTGACAAAGTCGCAGCAGTAGAGTTTCTCTGTCCAAGTGTTTGACTAACGCAATATTTAATATTGTGGTGACAAGGGTATACTCCATGTTTTTAAGTCCAAGGAACACAACAGTAATAAGTCTTTGCATTTTTCTGCTAACCTTGATAATTTTGAGATGCATGTAAGTTTTTTTTTTAGACGTGTTTTAAAATTGTCAACTAAACTAAACAGGGAAAAATAATCCTGGCAGTCTTCTAGTTCACCTCACATGCAACTTCCTCGAATAAATAGGTGTGCCTGCATTCTTTCTGGAAAGATCAAACATGCTAGACTGACACATTCTTTATGGCTGTCTTAAGGGACATGACTTCCTCTTACAGAGAATACCACTCCTTTAAAAAAAAAATCACTATACTGTTGTCATGGCTGTGGTGAGGGACACATGGATGATTTTGGTAAATGGGTAAATTGACCAAAGGGCCAATCTGACAAAAACTTGGCGTAATCCTTTAAAGTGTAAGGG
Source organism: Centroberyx gerrardi (assembly GCF_048128805.1). Taxonomy (NCBI): domain Eukaryota; kingdom Metazoa; phylum Chordata; class Actinopteri; order Beryciformes; family Berycidae; genus Centroberyx; species Centroberyx gerrardi. The sequence goes on from NC_136012.1 coordinate 25,978,726, forward strand.
TCAAAGCAAGTGTGCCCCGACAAAAGACTTTTTTCACAAGCTGCCGTACTTCCGCAGGATATAGCTTGGTTCTCACCATTGCCAGCAATGTTAAAAAGCCAGTCTGTCATCACTTATTTTGTGTTTCAACATAATGTATAACACAATACAGGTGTTGTCAATGACATATCTTTCTGTTTCTGTTGTCAGATGACTGCGAACTATAAAAAAAAAAGTGATTTGATCGAGAGTCACACAATGCTAACAGTACAGAAATTAGCGTTAGCCTTGGTTAGCCAGTTAGCATGTTGTGACCCTCGATCACAGTTACTTGCGCAGTCGTCTGACAACAGAAACAGAAAGATATGTCATTGACAACACCTGTATTGTGTTATACATTATGTTGAAACACAAAATAAGTGATGACAGAGTTATGGGAGACAGAAAGTTTGCTTCTTAACATTGCTGGCAGCGGTGAGAACCGAGCTATATCCTGCAGTACGGCAGCCATGTTTGTGAAAAAGGTCTACAGATTCAACAAAATATTCCTCTTTACCATAGAACGATCATGGATAATAGCGAAGTGGGAAATCAAAACTTAGAAGAAAAGGTGGAAAGGATTTTTTATTTACACATCAAGACAGTTGTATATTAGCAAAAGTAGAAGAAGAAGACATGGGAAAGGGGTAAGAAAGTGAAAGTGAAGGATTGTTTTCCCACCTAACTCTAGACACCAGACTCTTGTCCAGACATGTCTAGACGCATGATGATCATAATGACACTTAACTGTTCAACTAGAGAGTGTGCTTCCAATCAAAATGGCAGTAGCTACACTGAAAGCATGACTTGTGTTTCACTAAATGGCTCCAAAATGAGCTATTTTTGCAGAGTTTGCGGAGTCGTACCCACTCATAGATGCACACAGCTGGATACTTGCAGGGTCCAGCTAACTCACTAGCAGTACTATTAGTCTCTGTGCCTGTTTGCATTTCAAAGTTGTGTTTTGGTCTCCTGACAATGCAAACTCAGGTCAAATGTATTCATAAAGCGCTTTTAACAAACAGGTTTCTCACAGTGTTTTACAGAAAAAACTAGACCAATTAAAGGGGGAAAAAAAGTAACAAGGCAAGGCAAAGACCAAGTACATCTCAAACTCTAACTGACATTGGAGGCAAGTGTTTATGTATAATTTGATAAGACGGACATCATTGTAAACAAAATTGTAAAATAGATATGGAGATTTTGTTCAATGACAATCTCAAAATATGTGGTTTGGGTGGGAGTCTACAACTGGGGTTTTCTACCCCACTTGTGTGTTATTCTATATTATTATATCTATACAGTACAGAGCTAAACGCAGTAAGTTCAATCTTGGTTAAAAATTAGATTTTGTCTTTTTTTGTCAGCGGAAGAAAAGAGAATAAAGAAAATCTCCTCTAACTTACAAAATCAAAGTTTAAAAGATCTTACAAGTCACTCGGCAGGGCAAAAGCCAGTTTCTTCTGTTTCACACTAAAAGAGCACCGTGTCAAGTTAAATCAAATCTCTAAAGTGTATATTTGTTTGTCTTTCTGGCAGGTGATTCGTTCCTCAGCCTGTCTTCAGACATCGAGGCGGCCTATAAGGAATACTTGGCCAACTACAACAACGTTACCGCTGTGGAGAACGACTACAAACAGAAGGAGGCGCTCTGGACCGAGATCGTCAGAGTCATCAAGACCTCAGCGTACGTTCAGATCATCTTCTGTTGTTTCCGACACTAATCATGCATACAGTCGTGGTGCAGCAAGACGATTTGGATAAAAGTGTCTACACCTCAGACGTGAAGATGTGAAAAAAAACTTTCTTCTTCAGGCATAAATAGAGTCCCTGCCTCGTCTAGGGTCCCAGGAAGTGTTCCATTCATTTTTAGCATTGAGGCATCATTTAAAAATAGCTGCAGCAAGTGGTTACAAATATGAATCTTTTTTTTTTAGCATAAAAGGCGTGATAGACATATCTTTGTAGGCCACTGCCACAGTGACAAGGATACAGCTCCACTGACGAAACGTACAATGTTATATGATTTTTTTCCTATTAAACATCGATTGCTGCACACCTAAATAGTCTTGATTGCGAGGGCAAAAAGAGAAAAAATATGCCAAAAATATCAAAAATGAAAACGAGGTGCAGGGTGGCTTTGTGGTTGGAGAGGCTGTCAACTTATTAAAAGGTCAGAGGCTTGATTCCTGTCCTCTAGCAAGACACTGAACCCCTAGCTAATTACTCATTGCAAGTTGATAAGAGCACCAGCAAAATGCCTAAAATGGAAAAAATGTCAAGTGGGTGAACAAAAGAGACACTCAATGCAGCAACTGCATTACAATACGCCACAGATTTACCGCTCACCTTTCGGTCATTACAGTATCATCAGGTGAGTGTTGAATGTTGCCGTTCCTCTCTCCGTTCCTCTGTCCAGGCCTGAGGTGAACGCCACCTCTCTGAGTTTCTTCCTGGTGATGCCGGTGCAGCGGATCGCCCGCTACCCGCTCCTCCTGCAGACCATCCAGAAACACACGGACCCGGCTCACCCTGCGTACTCGCTGCTGGAGCAGACCGCTCACACCGCCGTAGCCTTAAACTGCCGCATCAACGAGTACAAACGCTTCAGAGAAGTCGGTGAGAGGGATTACCGTCATGACTACCTGCTACTATCATATGATCTGATAGCAGTGAATGTGTAATGTAAAAAATACACCAATATGTACTGTGTAGCTCAATGGGTAGATAAAGCCACCAATGGGACTGTAAGGCCATTTCTGTAAAAGCAGCCACCAAAAGGCATGTGTTGCAGTGTTAAATAAGGAGGACTGATTATATTTGGGTTTTTTTATAATGTCTTTTTTACAATAAGACCACGACCATGATATATATATATATATATATATATATATATAGTAATGTTCCAGATGCAGCCAAAAAGGCAAGTTAACTTCAGCCAAGAGGCAGAAGTTAAGGCTATAAAATAAAGTGATAACAAGTGAATGCTTTATTTTAGTCTGATTTGTAAAGACAGATATAGTTCTTTTTCAAAATGAAGACAGTTACAGAAAGTGACGTTAGTGCAACAGATGCTGGTATAAGTAGGCTACAAGGGAAAGCTAATGTGACAACAGCAATATTGGAGTAGATCTGTTGCGTGTACAATGTCAAAACCCTGGGCACTGTCACCCCAAAAGTTGTATGCATCACTATCTTAACTCTAACTCTAACTCTTAACTGCCCCTTGTCTTTTGACTGTAGCTGACAAATACAAGAAGACGGAGACGCTGACCATCAAGGACAAGATCAACCGCCTCAACAGCCACAGCATCGCTAAGAAGACGGCAAGACTCAGCCAGCACATCAAACACGAGACTGGGATGGCAGCTAAGGTAGGCGAGCTAGAAGGACAACTCCTGCCATCGTGTGGAAACTTTGAAACTCTTGAGTTTTGCCATTTTCCATTTTCTTTTCTTACTTAAATTTGAAAGCTTATATGTTTCTTTGATGTTTGGATTGGTTTCATGGCCCTAAGACCCATGAAATCCATTCAAAGCACACGGTTAAAAACTTCAAAAAAATAACGGGGATAAGTGCGAAAAGGAGTTAGTTTTTCCTCAATTGCTGTACGGTGGATACTTTTGGAGGTCCAAGTATTTCCTCTAACAGCGGTGAAATGTAGCCACACAAAACCAATTCATAACCCGCCGTGAAAACAAGTCATTTTATCTCAAGTCCTGGAAGGTTTTTGGCCATCAGCAGCAAAATGTAGCTATGAGCACGACATGGCAAACACCTCAATAAAACCTCTTTCTCACTGTTATCTCAATTTTATCGCCCAGCAAATAAAAGACAGTACACACAAAGACTGTACACACATCTGTCATAATATAACCATATAGCTGTCTCTCTGTGCCATAAAGCTGTTCCCCTTGGACTCGACTAAAGTGGTGTTGACTACATCCCGGCTGACAGTTTAACATCACTTACTGCTTGTACACACAGCTGTTCTGACTGTTTGTGGGCGGCTACAGTTTTCACCAAGGAAAATATGCTATGTATTTATACAAATCATTTATTTTTTGCTGCTTTCATATTATCTTTCATAGCATTACGTCGTTTTGATGAGTTAACAAGCGCTACATAGGTAGCATTAATTGAAAATAAACCGAAAAAATTACTATCTTACCATCGACCCAAACAATGAATGCAGCTGTTGTCCAAGCATCGTTTTTGAGACGTTCATTCCTGTCGTCTTTAAAATAAAAGTTGTAGAGAAGCTTTGAATGTGTGTAATCAACTTCTCCGTTTTGCTGTTGCCAGGCAGAACTATTGTTCATGAAACTAAATCACATTGGTTGGGAAACGATGTATTGCAGAAAGTTGATGGCCGATAACCGTGAAAAGTTCAAATGTTGCCAAATTTTCTTGGCCGACTTCTTGCTGAGCGTCCGCACATCAAGGCAACAATCAACAAGGCAAAGTGTAACGTCAAAAATTCATCTCTGTCAGAAAGGGAAGATTTTTCGCAATTCCTGAAAAGTTGACATTGGGCAGCAGGGTGGCGTAGTGTGTAGGGAGACCTTGCTTCAACGGGAGGATCTGGGTTCAAGCCCGTAGTTTGACCCTGACCTCTGACCTCTGACCTCCCTGTCGAGGAGGGGGAAGAGAAGAGATCCCCAATGAGGATCAATGAAGTATCACATTACATTAATGTTCCTGGATGTTAATGACCCTAAGCTAAACTCTCTGGGCCACTGAGCCATAAAACCGTCTTCCAGTCCTCACCCTGCCTCCGGCTGCACCTCAGTAGTTAATAATTAACCAGAGCGGTGTTAAACCTGCAGAGAGAACAGATGATATGACCTGTTCATGAACTGGCTGTCTTTCTCTGGGCCGCTGCACCCGTGTTACACCTTGCTGCTTCACATAATGTGGACGACTCCCCAAGGCGCCATCCACTGCTGCGCTTACACTTGACATTTCAATATGGATTTTGAGATCTGATCAAAGAGTTTTTTTTGAGAACACATCTATAGACATCCACACTCGGCCTGAAAACGCCAGATATATCTGTATTTGTTTTAAATGTTACCGTCATCATTCTGTTTTCCCACTCTTGGTCTTTTTTCATGCTCATATGCGACTTTGCAGCTGGATTGCATGAAGAGTATGCAGAAATGTGATCACAGTGCGAGCCGAACCACTTCTAAATCAGATTTTGAGGCTCTACAAAACCCCAAACCCAATTTTTTTTGTGCATCCAGATCTGTCATTTAATGCTTTCTGTTGTGAGCGGACGATTTAAAAAGCTGCATTGAAACAACAAGTGTAACCTAAGAGGACAGAATGGAGCGGTGGCACCTACACTGTGTGCATGTAGTATTAATATTGAATGATGAATGTTGTAAGACTTTGTAGAAAGGCGGTGAAGCTCGGATGGGGAGCAGCTACATGGGTAGAAACCATGTTGACAAAATGCATCTGCCTATACAAACCTGTGTTCTTTAATCTTCATGGGGAATCTGAGGTTTTGTACTTAGGTTGATTTCATAGAACATGTCACTTTGCAAATGCTCTTGCAAATCTTAGGCTATTAAATCTTAAAATTACACGTGTAACATCATCCCAGCGGTTCTTAAACAATTCCAACCTGGCAACTAAATAAGGAATTCTCTCATCCTGGGACTCATGAAAATATACTGAACAAAAATATAAATGCGACATGTAAAGTTTTGGCCCCATGATTCATAAGATAAAATACTTGGGACTTGACATGAGACTTGTGCCTCAAGACTTGAGACTGACTTGGTCTCACCTCAGATAATTCTTGTGTTGGGAACCCACTGACCAAAGCCCAGTGAACGATTTTGAGTCCTGACACATTAAGAAAGAAACCAGCTTGTTATCCCGTCATTAGACAAATGTTCTGTATGTCTCCTCTGTGTTCTGTCCCAGCTGGTGGACGAGGAGTTTGACGCCCTGGAAGGTTTCTTTTACGTCTTGGAGAACGGGATCCTGGAGCTGCTGGAGAACGTGGAGACGTACCTGCACCATCTACAGGTAGGGGAGCAAATTTTGCACATAACATCCCTCTTTTTCAGCATCATCCCTCTTCACACTCACTTTCAGTTAGGGCTGGGCGATATTGCCAAAATCAAATATCACAATAATTTTGACCCAATACCTCGATATCGATAATGTGACGATATTTTGGGGATGACTTTCGGTGCTTTCAGAAGATATTTACACATGAGAAAATTATTAGCATTAGTGGGCTAATGTGCATGTGATGGTGAAGCAGGTAGAGGCATTCAATGTTCATTTCACTCTAGAGCGCTAGAACAGGCAAATAACAAGTTCAGAAATTGTATAACTATAAAAGATAACTGTAACGCAGCCTTTAAGACCAAGAAAAGACAACATTTAAGCTATATCACGATATTACGATAACCAAAATCCCAGAGGATCTCTAGTCTGATATCACAATATCGATATTATATCAATATATCGCCCAGCTCTACTTTCAGCTTTCTGGTCATTTTGGGGTTTAGTGCCTTGCTCAAAGACACCTCGACCGTAGTTCTTGAATGAAGGGAGTTCATATCTCTTCCCTCAGTCAGATTTTACCGGTCAGTCCATGGAAAACCTCACAAGTTACCAGTGGACAACATGCAGCTTTAAACTGGCAAAGTTATTCATGAGCAAGTTGCTGTGTGTTGATGAGTCAGCCGGTGTAAACTCAGACCTTCCTCCAGAGCCTGAGGTCAAACACGCAGGATTTTCTGCTGTGTACCTTTCCACTCTAAAATTATCCTCTGAGGAAACTGTGTTTTTTTTCCCCCTCCTCTTTTTATTCCTAACCAGAGGCGTCTCCTCTCAACAAGGATTAGCGTTGTATCCCCTTCTTTTTCACATTTTCCTACTTCTTTTATATACAGCCCTTTTTCTCATTTCCCCCCTTTCTGTTCTTATTTTCCTTCCTTCTTTTTCTCTCTCTCCTCTTCTCTCTACTGCTGTATCTGTTTCTCTGTTCTTATTTTTTTCAAAAGTTTAGTTTACAGTTTACCATTTAGGCATTTAGCTGATGCAATTTCAACAGTGACTTATTATAACTGCAACATGAACTCAGTTTAATTTTACATTAAAAGCACATGAAGCACTTTTATTAATGCAGCTCTTACATATTGATGTGTAACTTGTGTAGATGTGTAATTTGTGTAGTTGTAAATCCATTTTTCTACCTACTTTCTTCCTGTATGTCTTCCTTCCTTCCTTCCTTCCTTCCTTCCTTCCTTCCTTACCTTCCTTCCTTACGGTTGGGGTTGTTGTTCACAATTGTTTAATGTTTCTCTTGTATATTCATGGTGAGTATCACCAAGAAACACTCCCAACAAGCTGTGGTTTGTATGGGCCCAAAGATTCTTAGTCTGACCAGCAGCTAAAAAAAACCCCAAAAGTATTTATTTTATAATGATATGAAACAGAGAAAAGCTGCAAATCTTAGCATTTGTGAAGCTGTAACCAGCAAATTCTTGGTATTTTTACTTGATAAAAGACTAAAACAATTAATCTGTTGATCGATTTACCGATTAATCAATCTCGGAACCCATTGTCTATCGGTCTGACGACGATTAGACTCTGAGGGCGATGGCCAATATTTCGGGGTTTCCGGTGTAGCCATCGGACATCCAGGCCAAGACTTCCTCTTCCGTGCGCCGGTCATTGTTTACAGTCCGATTAGCAACTTGAGACGCGAGACTGGAGTTTAAGTTGAGAGACGACGTCTCATATGCAGATATCTGTTTATAGAGATTAGCCGAAATGTCGTCTGGACCTAAAACACCTACAAAAAGTATCGATGTTTGTGTATTGTGTGGAGAAACGTTCGACTCAAGTTGCTAATCGGACTGTAAACAATGACCGGCGCACGGAAGAGGAAGTCTTGGCCCGGCTGTCCGCTGGCTACACCGGAAACCCCGAAATATTGGCCGTCGCCCCCAGAGTCTAATCGTTGTCAGACCGATAGACGTTGGGTTCCGAGATTGCTGATTAATTGACTAATTGTTTCAGCACTAAAAATAAGTCAATGTTGGTTAATTCCATAATCCCACAATCAGCCTGTTAATCAGAAGTAGTCTAGGAATATAAAACCTGTGCAGGGTACAACAGTGTCACACTCAGCTCTTCTTCGTTGGTCTCCAGAGGTTCCTGGCCGCCAAAACAGAGGAGTTCGACTTGGACATGGACGGAGAGAAGCCGGCCGTGTCCTACAAGGAGATCACCACCGCTCTCAGACAATGGATACTTCCTACATTTGTGAGTCAAGTTGATATTTTGTTCTTGGCAGGGCGATGCAGGAAATACAGACTTAACACACTACACAATTAGATTTGTAAATTCCCATCAAAACCACATAGTTTCTTTGGGCCTCGTGAGGGGTTTCGTTCCAAAGCTACTGTTTACTTTCACAATAGACTGCAGGGGATACTGGCATTGAGTTGTGCTTGTCTAAGTGTTTCTCTCTGCTAGAGAGTCACATGTATTCTCCGAGGATTCATATTACACTTGTCACACCAGTGTCCGATTGGTATGCCGCTCTGTCCTCTTTGCCCTGTCTTTCCTGTCTATTAGTCCCTTCCTAGCCACCTTAACAGTCAGTTTAAGGATTGATTTAAAACATTTCTTGTTAACTGTCAAAGCCGTACATGGTTTGTCTCCAGCTTACATTTCAGAGCCGTCTATCGGCAGACAAAAGTCTTCTGAAGAACTAAAGGTGACTGAGCATTTGAAATCAAGGCCTAAACCTTGGAAGAATTTGCCTGGAGAAAGACATTCATCTAGATGTCCTGAACATCATTGAAAAGCCAGTTTATAGGATTTAGGCCTGAACACACATTCACAGAACACTTTGCCAATGTCGAACATAATTAACATGCAGATCACTCCTCTCCCTCCGTCCAGGAGAAGAGGATGCAGACGTTGATCCACAAGCCGCTGTGTGCGCTCCGTGACCTCCTGGTGGGCCCGAGGAACCTGATCAGGAAGAGGCTGGACAAGCTGCTCGACTACGAAATGATAGAAGCCAGATCCACTCTGAGCTACGAGGAGCAGGCTGTGGCCAACACATACAGGTACAGAGAGGGGGGAGGTTGGGATGGTGGCTGGAGGGACCGTCCCGTAACTGGAGGGGTCACAGGTTTGATCCGTGTAGATAGACGATGCATCCATCTCTGTTGAAGTCATGAGCAAGACACTGTCTGATATCCTCTCCTCTCCTTTCCTCTCTTCCTTTCTCCTCTCTCCTCTCCTCTCCTCTTCTCTTCGTTTCTCCTCTCTCCTCTCCTCGTCTTCATTTCTCCTCTCTCCTCTCTCCTCTCCTCTCCTTTGTTTCTCCTCTCTCCTTCTCTCTCCTCTCTCCTCCTCTCCTCTCCTCTCCTCTCCTCCTCTCTTTCCCTCTCCTCTCCTCCTCTCCTCTCCCCTCCTCTCCTCTCCTCTCTCCTCTCCTCCTCTCTCCCCTCCTCTTCTCTCCTCTCCTCTCTTCTTCTCCTCTCCTCTCTCCTCTCCTCTCCTCTCCTCCTCTTCATTTCTCCTCTCTCCCCTCCTCTCCTCTCTTTCCCTCTCCTCCTCTCCTCCTCTCCTCTCCTCTCCTCTCTCGTTTCCTCTCTCTCCCCTCTTCTCCTCCTCTCCTCCTCCTCTCTCCTCTCCTCTCCTCTTCTCCCCCCTCTTCTCCTCTTCTCCTCCTCTCTCCTCCTCTCCTCTCCTCTCTCAGGACGATCAACACGTTGCTCCTTAACGAACTCCCTCAGTTTAACGGCCTGGCTCTGCAGATGATGTGGAGCACGTTGGGGACGTTCAGCTGTCTGCATAAAGACTTGGCTTCAGACATGGAGCAGCTGTTTCAGGGCTTCGCACAGCAGGTAACAACACTATAAACACTATGATGTGAAATCCAGCGGGAATCGAACCCCTAACCCCCCGGCTGTGTTAGTGCCATGCTCTAAACAACACAGATAGTATGATCTGCACTCAAAAGGCAGGACACATGTTCCTTTTTTTACATTTAATCATTCAAGCCAACTTTCTGTCTCCTCCGACTCCCGTCTGTGATAATAATAATAATAATCGTAATAATAATAAACTTTATTTGTACAGCACTTTTCAAAAAGCAGAGTTTACAAAGTGCTTTACATAAAATTAAAAAAAATCAAAGCAATACACACGGTTCCATGTAAAACAATAAAAGTAGACACAACAAAACAGTAAAATAAACTAATAAGAATACCTAAATAAATGAAATTATAAGAGGGGCAATCACTTATTTTGTGTTTCAACATAGCGTATAACACAATACAGGTGTTGTCACTGACATGTCTTTATGTTTTTGTTGTCAGACGACTGCAAGACTATAAAAAGTGATTAGATCGAGGGTCATAAAATGCTAACTGGCTAACCAAGGGTCATTTCTGGGCTGTTCAAATCACTTTTTTTTTTAATAGTAAGTAAGTAAAGTTTATTTATATAGCACCTCTTGCAGTCATCTGACAACAGAAACATAAAGATATGTCAGTGACAACACCTGTATTGTGTTACGCACTATGTTGAAACACAAAATAAGGGATCACAGACAGAGTTATGGGTGACAGAAAGTTGGCTTTTTAACATTGCTGGCAATGGTGAGAACTGATCTATATCCTACTAAGACAAAGCGGAAGTATGTCAGCCATGTTTGTGAAAAGGGTTTATAGAAATCAGCTGAGTGTATTTTAGGTGGATGACTATGATTCTACATTACAGCCAATCGATGATCCTCCATACAATAATACACAATAAAGACATCAAGCCTTCACGACTTTTAAAGGATAAATTGAATTTTCGTTGTTGCTCTTCTAAACCTCTCCTCTTCCTGTGTTTCTCTCTCTCCCTCTTTCTCTCTCTCTCTCTCTCTCTTCCTCTCCCTCCATCTCCTTCCAGCTCCCTCACAGCTCTCTGGAGTCCGGTGCATTCTGGGAGTGGGCGGAGTGTGCGGCGCTGGAGGGGGCGAGGCGGCTGGAGACGGTGTGCCGAAACGTGGAGGAAACGCTCAATGCCCCCATCGTCCAGGTTGGTACCGATGGAGCTGGAGTAGTGTTGTTGCTCGGGAACAGTGGGGAGTAACTTGGGTGTGTGTGTGTGTGTGTGTGTGTGTGTGTATATTTACATGCATGTTCTTGTCCACCCACACCGCATACTGCTAGATACTCATTTGATAAACTTTCACTGTCGGTTTCCCCTTCCCTGTTCCTTTACCTCCTTGCTGAACTCAAAATCTTCTCAATGGTTTGTTCTGTTCTTGGTGCGATGAGCAGGCGGTGATTTAAATTTTTAAATTGTAAGTGCAAATTATTCCTATTTTTCCACCTGTATCAAAGGGGGCGTTGTTCGAACACCATGCTCTTGTTCTGCCTGCTTCTCATTCATACAGTTCTTACCTGGGAGCTGCCCAGTACAAAGGAAGATCCACTGGATTAGAGCTCCTTTCTATTAGACTTTATTTGATGCAGCGTTTCGATCCTAAGGTCTTCATTGTATTTGGCCGATGTAGACCTAAGGGTTGAAACGTCGTCAAATAAAGTCTAAAATAAGTGAGTTCTAATCCAGTTTTTGAACCACTTTTCATGTTTCTTTTGTCCAGCACCTGGCCTAAAAATAAGTTAGATATGCACACTTCTACTTTCCTGAGTCTCTCCTGCAGTGTCCACTGAGGCAGTTGGGGGTTTCAGTGCCTTGCTCAGGGGAACGTCAGTTGTTGAGGGAGGAGAGGAGAGTGTTTCTTTTTCACTTTCCCCACCCAGGTTTTCCCGTCCGACCTCACATTCAAACTGTCAGTCTTCCGGTGACAAACTCACCTGTCTAGACCCCTCTGGACACTGTACATATTAATATGCATGTTCAATGACGACCAATGATCAGCACTGTTGGGCGAAAACTTTGTAACTCCAATATTGGGGATTTTCATGTTTTAATTGAAGGATCACAAAGATAAGATTAAGATAAGATTATACATTTCTACAACCTGTGGGCTGACTAAACCCTTTAAAAACCCATTGGATAAACTCTAAAATGCATGAAAATGAGGCTATTTTTCTTAGTTCCTGAAGAGCTGACATTTTAGAGGTACAAGGTTTTCACCTGACAGCAGCAATATAACCTGGTTTTTGATTCAGTCTTGTGATTAAACGTTGAGGTGGGACTCAACAGGCTGTAAGTTGTTCACAATACCATCAACACAATAGTCAGTAAATCACCTGTCATTGGACGCCTGATCTGAATCGGAAATGCTTTTATTCACAAAGTACAGCAGGTGCACAAGGAATTTGAAGCGGTTAATTGGTGGCGACACGTCCAAAACATTCATACATTACCACAATACCACAAGTTCCACAATACAGGATTGACACACGAGATGCAGGATAAAACGTAGCCGGACAGACAAGACGTCCAGTATGACAGTAGACTGAATAGAAACTCACTACAATCAGGGATGTAGTAGAAAAAACTCACCTAAAATCAAGTTTACCAACCTTTATATTTGCAGAATAGAGTTTACCACCTTTTAGGCTGGCATGCATCTTATTGAGATAAATTCATAAGTAAGTAGTATCAAACTGATGTAAGTTACCTGAGGATACAGTCTTTTAAGGCAAAATAAAACAACATACATAAGTGCTTTTCTGAAAATAGAATTGGTCTTTGGTGGTTATACATTATTATACACTGGAATATTTGGTAACAGAGTGAGAGAGATGATGAACAAACATATTCTCATGAGGAAAATCTCTAGTTTGCATTCCTCATTTCCCCAAACATTCCTGATATGAAAATGTGTTTGTTTTGTGGTCCGGTGTCTATTGACATGTGATTATTGACCTGATAATCATCGTTCCTGTGCGAGGTGATTTCACTGCAGGCGTGTGGATCATTAGGCTGAACCAACACTCACTCTGACATGCGGCGCTGCTGCCTGCGTTTCCTGCTTGGCTTCATGTCAGATGTCATAAACTAGGTCAAATTCCTTCAACCCGCCAGGCAGCTTACATACATAACATAACTTATAACTGCATGAACTGGATGCACAGGTCGAATAATTTCTCATAAATCATGTTCCATATCAACAGCTTGGACATCAAGGAATATAGTGAGAGGATGGTGATAATGGTTTTTACATTTAAAGTGATAATGTGCAAGATTCTTCTAATAATATAACGATGTTGGTGTCCCATGGTTTAGAGCAAGTAAGAACTAAAAGGCTTGGTCGTCTGAGGACAGATTTTACAGAGGTGTCCTTCCTGTAAATATGACCCATTAGGTACATAAAGATCAGTTCCTATGTTCCAAGATGGCGATTGATAAGTCGTATAGGTATAGAGGTTTGTTTGTATAGTGGAATATGATAAAAGAATATTTCTGTTTTTTATGATTATCCTTAATTACCTTAATTTCTTTCTTTTTTAATGTCATTTTACGACACAAATTGTGCATTTCTTTGTGTTTTATGTGAAGCACATTGAATTTGCCTTGTGTATGAAATGTGCTATATAAATAAAGCGTGCCTTGCCTTGACTTGCCTATAGACACTCAGTGTAGACCGCAGCTAATATACGATAGCGAAACTTCCCAGTTAAAAAGAAAAAGAGCCACATCTTCATCGCTCCTCATCCTCGCTTCTCATCTTGGAGTGTTTTTCATCTTTGAAAGACAACGCCGCCGCTCACTCTAGTTTTGGCTCGGAGACGTTCGCTTTGGCTTTTTTTAGCAGCTTGCCTTCCTCCGAGCGGTTAATGTGTCATGGTGGCTGCCGCTGCTCATGCTAACTGCCCAGTTCTTCTTCTTCTGTTTATTCCAAACAAACCTCTGATGCTGCTGCCGGAAACGTAAAACGCATCACTTCCCGTGCGCCAGAGGAAAGAGGTACTCGCTCGTAGGTGTTTAGAACTGCAGATGTAAAAGCTTTTATGCTCTGGATATAGGTTGAATCCCTATTGTATGGTATCAGTTATTTATATGAAAAAGTTGTGGATTATGAGATGAGGAGATTTGTACTTTTTTGTCCTCAAAATTCACCAGTCACCGTTGCTATTTTACCAGCTGGATTTGCCTTTAGAATACTGAATATTGGTTCTGTTTATTCTAGTTCTATCCATCAAACACTTTATTCTACTCTATTCTAACGCTCTCCCTGCCTGTCTGTCTGCTCCCAGCCTCTGAGCCCGTCCTCTCAGCGCCGTCTGAAGCAGCTGACCCAGGCGCACGGCTCCGGGAAGATCTACCAGGTGACGGGCGCGGTGGTGGGCAGCCGGGACCTGGACCTGAACCTGGCCCGGGGCGAGCTGGTGGCCATCATCAGCGAGGCCGACAGCCGGGGAGATAAGAGACGATGGCTGGTCGACGCAGGGGGTAAGAACCAACCGGCTGCTGGGTCTCCATCTCTGTTGCTGTGGTGTTTCTGCACTGCACTTCCCACAGATCACCTGTCAATCAAACAGTGTGGGCGGAGCTTGGATTTTCTGTTGATGCAGTTTGAGTTTCTCTTTTCTTTGTCGCTGCTCATGCTAACTACCCAGTTCTTCTTCTTCTGTTAATTCCAAACAAACCGCCGTTGCTACAGACGGAAATGTAAAACGCCTCACTTATTGTGCAGCAGAGAATTTTTCCCAGGAAAGATATACCCAGTGAGTAGCAAATGTAAATGTTTTGTGAACTGGATATAGGTTGTTTATTCTTTATTCCAAACAAACTGTAAACGTGAAACTCATCTCTTCATGTGTGTATGTGGCTAAAGTTGAGACATGTTGACCTCCAAAACACTCCGCCTCCAAAACACAAGGTGCATAGTAGGGCTGGGCAATATATCGATATTATATCAATATCGTGATATGAGACTAGATATCGTCTTAGATTTTGGATATCGTAATATTGTGATATGGCATAAGTGTTGTCTTTTTCTGGTTTTAAAGGCTGCATTACAGTACAGTGATGTAATTTTCTGAACTTACCAGACTGTTCTAGCTGTTCTATTATTTGCCTTTACCCACTTAGTCATTATATCCACATTACTGATGATTATTTATCAAAAATCTCATTGTGTAAATATTTTGTGAAAGCACCAATAGTCATCCCTACAATATTGTTGCAATATCGATATCGAGGTATTAGGTCAAAAATATCATGATATTTGATTTTGTCCATATCGCCCAGCCCTAGTGCATAGTTTGGAGGAGACCAATAACTGAAAATAACTGGAAAAATAGGCACTGGCGCATTCAGAAATGCGTTCTGTGTGATAACCGCCTTACAGTTGAGAGGAAGAGTTGGTAGCCATCATCATCAAGTGGGGATCACAGACAATAAAAGGTCGATCCAGGGGGTAAAAACTGATGACCTACTGGTTAGAATGAATATGAGTTATATCTGATGGAAATACATTAAGAACAAGTTATCCTCTGGTTACTTTCCTAGACGGTTAACAGATTTAACAGAGGTTTATGTTAATGAGGGGAGAAAGAACCCAGAACTCAGTGGTTAACGATGTGATTTATATCAGAGGCAGGAGGGAAAGAAGAGAGAGGCAGACAAGAGGAGATAAACCGCTTGTCAGTGATCAGGAGGAGAGACAGACGCTGCTGATTCCTCAGAAGGAAATCCTCTGGTGCCAGTGCAGCTTTTCTGAAGTGCAGCTCATGGGAGCCGCCTGTTGGTTAATTACCGGTATTACAAAAACAAGCAAAGTGCAGGCAAATTTTGGTTGGTAAATTCTACTCAACCAGCCACTTTGGCAGCCTCCAAACCAGAACCCTGGGTTGGAGGCTGTATTCTATTCTCAAAATTTAGTTACTGGGAAAGTAGTTTTGCTGAATGTTGTGATACATCAGCTATTGTGGTCAGTGGACATAAAAAGTGAGTTTGTCGCCCTTTAAAAAGGTAGATTCCTGACCTTTAAGAGGTTAGATCCCTATTTTTTTTAATAACCATTGAAATTCATGTTGTTACAGTGTGTTAAGGTGTTACTGACTGAATGATGCAAAAGAAAATCATAAAAAATAATCATATTTGTACAAATTTTATTGTCGAGGGTGTAAAATGTATATCGTTACATCTTACTCTCAACACTCACCACACTTGCACTCTCTGTATGTGGCATCCAGGCAGAAGAGGCTACGCTCCGTCCTCCAAGCTGATTCGCTATCACCAGCCAACGGAGGACCCGCCCCCTTCGCCCCACCTGACCCTGCCAGAGGGCGGGGCCGGGGTCAGAAGACACTCCTACACCCCGGGGAGCCAGCCAATGACGGCCATGAGACTGCCCTGCCTCCAGGTGACTGACAGAGTTATACAGGGGGGAATGTGGGTGCACTTGTTTAACGGTTCCTGCGTGGTCAGGCGGTGAAGGACCGGCTGGGTGGAGTTTGCGTTTGGCAGCAGGTTTCTGACCTTCAATCAGCAGCGAACACCAGCCAACAGCCAAAACAGAATCTGACCCAAAAAAATAATTGCAATTCAGAGGCCAACTGTATCCAAACTCCATGTACGTTTCCTCATTTCTTGAGTTGTTAAAATTTGTTTTTTTCCGAAATACCTCATAAGAAAACCATGTAGATATTCACCATTGTTGTTGTTGTTTATTTGTTTATTTTTCTTGCCTAGTTGCACTAAATTGCATAAAGGCAAAACTATGGCAAATAATTGAATAAAACACGAGGCTGAACACTCTTCATTCACATTCAAATCATCCAATCATGTAGGTTGTTTTTGAGTTTTTAGGACATTATTAAGAATAATACATGATATGAAATTCATTTTTACACCACAGGTTCCCCCTATAGAATAGATGACCTGATTAGATTCTGCATAAATTAACATATTAATGAGGAAAAACAGATTTCCTTAAAACTACTATAACTCCTTAATGAACTCCTTTTTAAGATGCGGAGTTCATATTAATACCATGCATGTGTTAGGTGAAGACAAGTATGTTGACATAGGAATAATTGCTAATTGTGCATCAATTAGTGTGACTCATTAGCATAAGTGGTTATGTTTAATATATCATGGTGATTATGGCGGGACATTAGGCAGCTTAATTGCCTCTTGTTTACAAAAACGTAAGACTTGCTAATTTGAATAGGAATATACCAGAGTTACACTGGATGTGATGCTGTTCAGGTTCCTGAGTGTGTGTGTGTGTGTGTGTGTGTGTGTGTGTGTGTGTGTGTGTGTGTTAATTTTCTAAATTAAACGTTACAGGTTCTCTGTGTGTCTGAGGAATGACTGATCGATGTGACAGCTTTCCGCTACACACACATCAATCAGACGCCTGGTCGTGAGTGTGTGTGTGTGTGAGTGTGTGTGTGTGTGTGTGTGTGTGTGAGTGAGTGTGTGTGTGTGAGTGTATGAGAGAGAGACAGGAAGCCCTTGAGCGTCTGTTGGTGTGTGAGTGTATTTATGTATATGCGTATATGTGTGAAAGAGGGCATTCTTGAATGTGTTCGAGAGAGATAGCCTGTGTGTGTATGTGTGTATGTAAGAGAGAGACTTAGTGTGTGTGTGTGTGTATGTGATAGAGAGAGATAGTGTATGTGTGTGTGCGTGTTTTAACGGAAAGGTCCATAATTAGCTGTTTAACCTTGTAGGCTGGGTTACTGTGTTAAGGGTCGAGCCTCGTTTCATCAGTTAATTTATGCGATGCAGCTCTCCAGGCTGTGATAGAGAGACAGAGAGAGAGACAGAGAGAGTGTGTGTGTGTGTGTGTGAGAGAGAGAGAGATAGTGTGTGTGTGTGAGAGTGAGTTGTGTGTGTGTGTGAGAGAGAGAGAGAGAGAGAGAGAAAGAAAGAGACAGCCTTTGAGTTTGATTTGCATTAGAAACGCATGTGTGAGAGAGGGGAGTGTCAATGCCCATAAATTTCTGATGGTTATATGTGTGTGTGTGTGTGTGTGTGTGTGTGTGTGTGGGCCTGTAATTGTGTGTGTTAAATAGAATGTGTGTGTGTGTGGGTGTGTGTACGTGAGAGAGTTGAAGACAGAGATTTACTGTGTTATGGTGTGTGTGTGTGAGAAAGGGGGGTTGCGTAGATGTGTGTGTGTGATGCATGTGCAAACCAGTGGATGTGTGTGTAGAGAGACATTTCTTGAGCATGTGTGAGAGATAGATTGTGTGTGTGTGTGTGTGTGTGTGTGTGTGTGTGTGTGATATGCCTGTAAAAGTGACTGATTGTTCCAGTGACCTTAAAGAGGCGTTTTTTCACCCCATCACCCATGACCCTGACTCTGCTCATATACACACACACACACACACACACACATACACACACACTCTCTCTCTCTCTCTCTCTCTCTCTCTCTCTCTCTCTCTCTCTCTCTCTCCTTCCACCCTCATTCCTCCGCCATTTAACCTATTTGTCACCCATCCTTTACCTTCAGTAACACCCATCTCTCATTCTCTCTCTTTCTTTCTTTCTTTCTTTCTTTCTTTCTTTCTCTCTCTCATATGTGAAATAGCTAATAGATTAATGTCAATATTAAGTATAGAAGAGTATACCATAGAGAGTATAGTATAATAGAAAATACAGTAAAATATATCAAATAAAAGAAAATGTAGCGGAGTATGCTGATGTGTAATATGCAAACAGGTTTAAGCAAACAGATTACTCACTCTCTCTCTCTCTCTCTCTCTCTCTCTCTCTCTCTCCCTCTTTCTCTCTCTCTCCCCTTCTTCCACCCTCATTCCTCCACCATTTATTTAACCTCTGTCACTCGCCCCTTCCATCCTTTACCTTCAGTAACACCCATCTCTCTCTCTCTCTCCCTCTCTCTCTCTCTTTCTCTCTCTCTCTCTCTCTCTCTCTCTCTCTCTTTCTTTCTCTCTCTCTCTCTCCCTCCCTCTCTCTCTCTCCCCTTCTTCCACCCTCATTCCTCCACCATTTATTTAACCTCTGCCATTCGCCCCTTCCATCCTTTACCTTCAGCAACACCCATCTCTCTCTCTCTCTCCCTCTCTCTCTCTCTCTCTCTCTCTCTCTCTCTCTCTCTCTCATACTTGTGGCTCCACCATATTGTCATGACCATATTCTACCACTAAGAGGTGCTGTTTAGCCGCTTCTCGACCATATCTCAGCTGCAGCTAACGTTCGCCCGGATCCAACAACGTGAATCACTCTTCAGCCGATAGCCATGACCGTTTTTTTTTTATTTTTTTATTTTTTTGTCATGTTTCTACTCAGCAAAATGCTAATTAAATGCTAATTGGTGAAGATCGTCGGGGCAGAGCCAGTGTCGCAGCAGAGAGGTGAGGTGAGGTGAGGAGGTTGTTAATGACGGCGAGCAGCAGGCTAAACCCAGCTATTAGCACTGCTGGGACTCTCTGTCATGTCAATACCCAACTGGGCTCATTAGGAGGCTGTCAGTCTGTGTGTGTGTGTGTGTGTGTGTGTGTGTGTGTGTTAGCATCGTGATGAGATGGGATTTGTCAGGACAAAACTAGTGGACGTGACCTTTTCAGAGTATGTTACAATGGTTTGCAGTTGTGTGTGTGTGTGTGTGTGTGTGTGTGTGTGTGTGTGTGTTCATGCCTGCATCTAGTCGTGTGTCATGTTCATATCATTTTCTACCCTTGGAGCTATAACAGGACCACAATTTTAACAATGTCTTGTAAACTGCTGTGTGTGTGTGTGTGTGTGTGTGTGTGTGTACACTACATGGAGGAGAAACCCCAGGTCTGAACACCATCTGAGTGCATCACAGCAGCAGAAATAAACCTAAAACAACAATATACTTTGGTGGCGGTTAATTTACCTAGTAGTATATACAGTATAAATGGAACATATCAAAATATTCATGTAAAAGTACTGTTACTCCGCTGGAATTTTAAATACTAAAATTCAAAATACTAAGGAAAATAATGGGAGGAGGGAAACCACTTGTAATGCAGAAAGTAAGAAAATTTATTCAAGCTTAACATCGCAAAAGTGCTGCTTGAGGAAGATTACTGACTGGAAACACATTGCCAAGTGTGCATTAAACCAGCGATAAGTGTTCCACAGCTTTCTAACGCAGTGTTTTTGCGATGTTAATATATTTGAGCATTTAATGTTAGTTAACGTAACGTTTCCTCCACATGGTTTCACAGGTTTCATGCAGATGCAGTTTATGATTAGCCAGTTTCTGAGATTTGTGCTTTGAAATGGATGTATTTTAAAATGTGGAATTATAATACTTCAGGCCAAACATAGTTAATTGAAATTAAAACTACTGACTTCACTAAATACTAAAAAAGTACAAGTAAGCTACACAAAAAAGCTCAATTACAGTAATGAGAGCAATATAAGTCTTCACTTCCACCCTTGTGTACAGTATGTAATCTAATGAATATATGTGGAAAACTGGTATATTGTATACAACTCACAATTCAAACCATCCCATCTCTCTCCCAGGTATTTGCGGGGTACGACTTCACGGCGAGGGGCAGCCATGAGGTTTCCCTGCGGGCCGGAGACCCGGTGCGGGTCCTGGAGCCGCACGACAAGAGAGGGAACCCCGAGTGGAGCCTGGTGGAGGCCCGGGGGGGGCAGAGGGGGTACGTCCCCTCCAACTACCTGGCCATCATGCCCATGACCCCCGTGACACCCAGCACCCACCAACCCTACCGCTAGGAGGCAAGGACGGAGGGAAGGAAGGGAAGGAGGGAGAGAGGAAGGACAGAGGGAGGGAGAATAACAGCAGCATATATCAACATATATAAATATAAATAGGCTTTGACCGATATGGGTTTTTGAAGGCCGATATTTTCGTATTGGAGCTGCCGACCGCCGATATTTTGTGCTGATATTCAATATCTTTAAATTTTTCAATTTTCAGGCCAAAACATTACAAGTATTCAGTGTTTTCACCAGAGTTTTATTCTTATCAGGGTGGAAAAGCCTCTGAAACAGCTCATGGGACACTAAAACTCTCCACTGAAACCCAGACTAATTCAATTCTGTTAGTGTTAGTAGTTCTTTAAGGCAGTGTGACCCATACCACCTATTCAGTGGGATATTCTGGGATACATTACTGCCTTTTAAAATGAAGAATTAATAACTGTACCTTCATCATATCGGTAGTGGACACCAATATCTGATATTTCATGAAAGCCCAGTATCGACCCAATATATCAGCAAACAGATATATCGGTCTAATCCTAATAGTGACCATTGGTTGTTGTGGTTTCCGATGCAAAACCTCATGTTATACAACGGCTTGTTTCAATCATGATATCTGACTGAAAACGCCTTAAAATCATGCTGTGATTCCCTGGTTGCTATGCAAATTCTCATGGTAACCAAGAAGCTAGTTTGCGATGTTTGTTGCTTTCTCCTTTTTTTTTTAAATCTTATTTATGTCCACTGCTTTGGAGAAAACCTTTCAGTCAGTACACATGCATTAGCAACCGTTGTATAAAAAGCCGTAATACCCTTGAAAGCGTTATTTACCGGGGTTATGGGCACTTGAGAGCTGCTGATGGGACTCTGCTGCGCCTCATGCCCATTATCACACTGAGGAACAGCCTCTCTGGTGTTGCTGCTGTGAGAACCCACGGTCGCTATGGTGATAGATGCTGCTGTTTCTCCCTCCTCCCTCCTTGGAATGACTGTCTGAGAGGCTTTAGCCACTAATTCTGTCCACAAAGACGTTACTGTACAACACGGAGACCTCCGCTTCTGCAAGGTCATGAAACAGTAGCGTGTATCTGCACAGTGACTATCAGTTATTATAGCTTTCAATGCGAAAATCACTCTTAAAGCAGACATTGAAACCCTACAATAACCCTGTTATAACCGATGGCCACTGCGTTAACAGTAGAAAGGCCAAAGTTGACTGCTGTTTTGAATTTTACAAAAAAAAATCAGCTTTCAAAATGTCCCTCCATGACTTTTCCTCGACCCACTTTTTGTACAAACCAGTGTTATTACATTTTTAAAACCACACAAAGAAATAGTGGTTATAATTATATTCAGTTGAAGGCTTACCGGCCTTAAAACCTCCAAAATCCATTGGCCTTGTTAGTGTTAATATAGCCAATGTGATTCACTATTGATCCCGGATAAGGAGAAATGAGTCTTTTCTGCTGCCCCGCCTCCGCAGGACGGTCTCTAAGTAAAGTACTGTAAAGTTTTTGAGGCCAACGCCGCTCAGCAGCAGAGACTGATGGGAGAATAGTTTGGATCTGAAGTTTCAAGACGCTCTGCTCCTATCCCATGATCCTCTGCAGGAGAGGAGAACACTTGAATTGAAAGTGATAGACTGTCTTTCTGTGAGTGTGTGTGTGTGTCGGTGTGTTAGTGCGCATGCTGTGCAGAGTGCTACGCTGAGACGCAGAGAGAGCAAAAGTGTGTGTGTGCATCTGTTTGATAAGAAAATGGCTGACAGGTGTGTGTGTGTGTGTGTGTGTGTGTGTGTCAGAGAGTGTGTGTGTGTGTGTTGAGTCTGCTTCTTCTCACCTGGAGGCGGACGCACTGCTGTATCGGGACTGACAGTTACACCCCGAACTCATCATCTCAGAGTGTGTAATGTAATGTAAATGTAAAATGTCGGAGGTAAGGGAAAGAGACGAGAGGAAGAGGTGGAGAAGCGACAGAGTAGAAGGGAGAGAGAGAGAGAGAGAGGGGAATAAATAAAGAAAAATGGAGAGGAAAAAGGAAAAGAATAGTCAGCGAATCAGACGTTTGACAAAGCTTGACAGTTATCCTATTAGTCCTCTCTCTCTCTCTCTCTCTCTCTCTCTCTCTCTCTCTCTCTCTCTCTCTCTCTCTCTCTCTCTCTCTGTCTCTCTCTCTCTCTCTGCTCTTAAGCTGATTGAAATTCACTCTTCAGTACGTTTCCCTCTGCATCTGTTGAGACGATGTGCCGCTCCTGTGTCTTCCTTCACTCGGCTCCCATTAGACCAAGAGACTCGGGTTTCCCCCCTCCAGGTTCTGGGCTGAAAGGGTTTTAACTATTTTTTTTCAGTCTGGGAATTTTAAAACACGCTTCTATACTAGAAGGCAATCAGAGAGCGCAAACTTCCACCGAATGTTGAGAAATTCTCCAACTTGCCATTACACCCAAAGACGACATTCCTATCACTTAAATTTGAAGTTAAATTGATTTCTTGAGCCTGTAAACATACCGCTAGGATTTGAAATCAAGTCTCTATCTCCGTTAGTTTCACAGTTACAGCTAAAAATCAATAATCGTCTAATGGTGAAAATCTCAGATCCAGATCAACGCCAAAATCGAAACATTTGTTCCTTGACCCAAGGCCGATCTGTCCACCAAATTTCATGGAAATCCGTTCTAACTTTGATTAAATATCCTGCTGACAGACAGACAAACGGAGGCAAAAAACATAATCTCCTTTAGCAGAAGTGAAAATCATATTTTCTACCAACATCTTGTCTCACTACAGTCGTGTCTCGGCACGTTTGGACAGCAGTTACCAACTGTACCAGTTGCTTATGATGGACATGCAGCCATGTTGGAAGAGAGACAAAAGTTACAGATTTTTATGTTATCACTTCTTCCTCCTAGATTCAAAATTTCAAGATGCAACAGTTTTTCACCAAATCGACCAAGGATGCGAGGAATTTGTGTCAGTGTGTTCAGGACAGACACAAGACCTGATGTCACTTAATTTAATGTCAAAAATGAATACAGACTTTTTCTGTTTAATCAAATTTGATGGAATTTGGTGTCAGTGTAGATGGCTATGCATACTAAATTATAAATCTGTAATAACTCCCATCTTTCATACCTCTTTTGTTAGTCAAAGCTTTTCCAAAAATGCCCCAAAAATGTAAAAATTGACTTTTTTCAACCAGAAATACCCGAAGTAGGCACACCTACACCACATATTTTTCTTATTTGACTTGTTCTGAACTTGAATGTACCATTTATTTCATTCATCTCATTCTAGTTTTTACACTAGAGCTTTTTTCTTATTGTACCATTTTTTTACTCTGTGGTCACAAGATCTATTGAAGTGCTAAAAGTGTCAAAATAATGATCATTTCCCAGCGTTTCTCATATAATTCGAACATCCTATCACCTCAAAAGACAAAAGCCATTGTAGTTTTTTAGACTTTGTTTTCTTAGGGAGGAAGAGACGACATTACATTATCTCCCCTTTTTTGTCGTCGCTCTTCCAACATGGCGGCGTGTCCCTCGTGGCGGCTGGCAGTGACATTGCGCGCCCGGCCTCTGTTGTCACCGCAGCATGTTCTCGGTATAATTGAGTCCTTTCCTACTGGATTCTGCTGTTTCAGCTGTAGAGGATGTAAAGCAGAGACTGTGATACAGAGCCGCTCAGCTGGAGCCGAGCTGCTCTCATCGCTCTGAATGTCAGGACAGAGCAGAGCAGCAGGAGGGATGGAGAGGTGTGTGTGTGTGTGTGTGTGTGTGTGTGTGTGTGTGTGTGTGTGAGAGAGAGAGAGAGCACACCATGGTACTTCTATCCCTGTGAATACCAAATGTCCTCAAGGATAGGACGATGAAGTAG
Source organism: Centroberyx gerrardi (assembly GCF_048128805.1). NCBI lineage: Eukaryota > Metazoa > Chordata > Actinopteri > Beryciformes > Berycidae > Centroberyx > Centroberyx gerrardi. The sequence continues at coordinate 26,003,274 of NC_136012.1, forward strand.
GACATTTTGGTCAGTCTTCTTCTACAAGAGACAAATTTGAGTTTAGGTTTAAAGGAGAAATCCACCCTAAAACACTTTAACACTGTTAAAAACAACTATTGCTGATGTATCTTGCATTCCTGGCTCCTTTTTAGTAGTTTGTCACGTCACCTCCAGATGTTTCCAGCAGCTACAGTGGAGTTTGATATGAGAAAATGTTTCAGGATGTAAAACATCAGCGGTAAACGTCAGGTTTTGGTGTCAGTCCCTCAGAATCAAAGAGCGAGGGCTTCTTTCTAGAGCCGCCATTTTTGCACCGAGAGACGTTCAACAATCATACAGGGAGAAATCCATCGTAGAAGAGGAGAGAGACCAGTTTCTCCACCCACAGGAGCAGGAGAGAGACCAGAATGCAATGCAGCCACATTTAGTTTTGAGTAAAGGGCGACTCTCACTTTTTCTTGACTGGAAAAGCTCTCACTCCCCTTTCGCTCTCCACACCTACAGTTAAAACCCACAGCTGCAAGCCATAACCCCGTTCTCTGAGGGTTGTCGAAAGGCATTCTGGGAAACGTAGGAAAAGTAGACGAGGCAGGCTGAGGGAAAGTGGCTTCACCAAAAAAAGTACACTTCATCACAAAACAACTCCTGGAATGTGTTGAGCATCACAGATCGATGAGATCTAGCAGTGGAAGAGGATCCAAAGATGTATTTTTGCATTCAAATCTTTCTTTTTGATTAGAGTTGGGATTAGTGGTTAGGGAATGAATGTGTGTGTGTGTGTGTGTGTGTGTGTGTGTGTGTGTGTGTGTGTGTGTGTGTGTGCACAGATGCTCAAAGGAAGCTGTGTTGCCTTTGACTGTTCCACCACTAGAGGGGGTAAGAGACCTAGGTTGGTTGCAGAGTGTGTTTGAGAGAGAGCCTATTTCATCACTATGTAACTGGAAACTGTGTGTGTGTGTGTGTGTGTGTGTGTGTGTGATGAGCGAATACCTTTGTCAGTATTGGTGCGTACCTACCGGAGCACAGCCAAGCCTGCAGATCATCCTGTACATACTGTTATCCTGTGATTTTACCCCTCTGTCATCCCAACATGTGCTGGTTTAACATGTTTAACCTGCTGTCCATCTGTTTTACAAGCTGTACAGCAGCTCTGTTGTAATTTATTGCTTTTTAACTGTATTTAGTTTTGTCGTTTTTTTTAACTTATTCGATGCCGCAGGGCTACGTGACCTGAGATGAGTCATGAAGTCTTTGAAGCGTTGCCAAAGATATGTTGAAACCACACACACAGACACATATAGAGATATATATATATATATATACACACATACACACACACACACACACGTGCAGCAGATGGGGAGTTTCTGCAGTGCAGCAGCAGTATCGGAGCAGAAATGAACTGACTGTGTGGCTTCAATAAAACTAAACCGAAACTTGTTCAGCGTCTTCATGTTGTTTCACACCACAAATCTTCCTATCAAACATTTTCACATTTAATAGATGCAGATATGACGGCCTGTACTAATGTTGAAATCACATGTAAATATAGCAGCTAAATGAAAGTTGAGGCTGCTATCTGCATCGTTTTGTGAAATCAGGATGAAAAACATCTTTCTGATATCAGATAACAGTTTCCAAACATGATTCTTTCGCCATAACATGTTAATATCATATTGTTGTCGTTTGGATGAGACTGCACACCTGATTTAAAGTCTTAGAGACAGCTGCAAAGAGACTAATGGAGCCAAGCCAGAGACAAGACAAAAAAAAAGAAGAAAACAAGTCCTGCACACTGCTTTAAATTGCAAAAATGACTTTATTCCAAGAAAACGAATACAACGTTTTGGCTAATTCACAGTATTCCAGTGATGTCACATGTATTTCCTATCAGTATGGTGCCATACAATATAAGCAGCTCATTGGCTGTGGCTGTCATTTGATTACAATCACCTGTTATTTTCGAACCAAGATGGCCGTGTGCCAATGGAACAGAATACTACGAATAAGACCTTCCTCAGGTATACAAAAAAAATGTCTTCAACCTGGAATTTATAGTGTGAGTGGTGAGTAGTGGTGAGTAAAATGGTGAGTAACTGAACATTTGAACGTTTGCATTGAGGTTGAACTTGGCCTCAATGCATGTCGCCATCTGTCTCATGTTTGTTGGCGTTTTGTAGTTTCACTTCTCACACTGTGGGAGACAGACAGGCAGGCTTGTGGCCGGAAGGTTGCCGGTTTGAAGCCCAGACCAGCTTCAGAAACCATCGTGGTAAAAGTGAACAAGACTCGCTCTCCTCTCCCTCAACAAATACCGACTTTGAGTTTTGGTCACCAATATTTCCACTTTCCCTACGGTTCCTTCTTTCAATAACCGAGAAGCCGCATAGCGTACACAGATTTGTATGCGGCAACATGTTCGACTGTTTGTCTATTTTGGGAAAGTTCATCTTTGTTGTTGCCTCTTCCTGTATGACTTAACTGTTCAGGAAACACAGCACCGAGCTCAGCAAGTCTTCCCTGGAGAAATAACAGTCCAGGAACAGTGTTGACAGCGTTCCTCATCTTCCTCACACACACACACTACCAAACCCAAACAGCTATTTTGTATTTTCCTCTGCCTGTCATCTGATGTTAGCGAGGTGCTTTCACCTGTTCTGCTCTGTGTGCCGTCAGCAGACTGTAAAACTAAGAACCGCTCACTTTGTAATGCTAACAGACTGACAGAAACCCAGCCGGTTATCTGTACCTGCAGGTTTGTTTGCCTATTATTAGTACCGTTTTAGTAGCTTTTTATGTTCACTTCATTTGCATAAATGATAAAAAAAAACACTGGAAAAACAAGAAAAGAAATGCAAACTGAGTTAAGTGAGACAAAGAACCCCCGGGGTTTAAAATATAATCCCACCCTCAAAAGAGGAAAAAATGAAGATGACAAAGACATAAATGAAAACTCAAAATGGAGATGAAAGGTACAAAAACAAACAAAACACACAAGTTTCATGTAAGTAACATGATTTATTATAAATGTCTCAACTCTCAAACTTTTTTTTTGAGAGATGCGACCAGAACAGATGAGACACGGACTTCAGCCACTTCTGTGAAGGTAAGAAAACTGTTAACTTCACTAGAGCTTATTCTTATTCTATAATGTTAAATTAAAGAGAGATACTGACACGTTAATCTGATTGCTAACCACGTTGTTAGCCTACAGTTTGCTAATTAGCATGAATGCTCTGAAGCTTCACCAACAGTATCTGTTAGCAGCTGATAGCATAAAGATGGCTGGACATTATTTAACGTTAACGCCATTTAACCTTCACAGCAGACCGGTCACATCCCAAAAAGAAGTTTACCAGTTAACAAATTTGTCACTCAAAATTTACTCTTTTTTTCCCTGAATTTATCAGGCAATATTTGGAAAATATAAATGATTCTGTCCTCAAAAAAAAAAAACTATTTTATGAGCAAATGTCTATGACTATGACTCCTAACTTTAATACTAACCCATAATGTGCTTCACTTTCATGCCAGCAGTCAATATGGGAGAGTGGGTGTCATTTATTTATTTATTTTTAAATGGTGATATCTCATTTTGGAATGAAACTCAAGGTAAGTTTCAAACTCAGGCTTCAAAAACTAAGGAACAAACTTCCCATCCGCTACAATACAAACTGCTGCAGGCTTTTAAAGCTAACTGACTTCTCCTTCTTCATAGATTCCTTGGTCATGTGTGTGTGAGCATGCATGCATGTGTCTCCAGCATTATTCTGCACACATGTAGCTAACCTCAGCTCCGGCGCTGTGTGTGTCGAGTGTGTGTTGAGTGTGTGTTGAGTGTGTTTTCCCAGCAGATGAGAGCAGAGTGTCTCCACAGGAGCGTCGGCCGCTTCAGAGGGCAGCGGAGTGTGAGCTGGAGAGCTGGTTTGGGCTTTTAGAGTGGCACTTAGTGTACAAATGCTGCCGCTATGTGTGTGTGTGTGTGTGTGTGTGTGTGTGTGTGTGGAAGTACATGAAAGCCCACTGTGTGCATGTTTGCGTGAATGTAGATATGCATGGATGCGTATTTTGCCTCTGTGTGTGTGTATCAGTGTCGATGTGGACATATGCTTGAATATCTTGTGTGTGTGTGTGTGTGTGTGTGTGTGTGTGTGTGTGTGTGTGGCAAACATTCCCATTTCCTCTGTTTTGATCCTCTATCAACATGTGTGTCAGCTCAAGCGCTTGCACATATTAGCATGTGCTCAATCCTAACAGTGGCATGAAGGTGTGTGTGTGTGTTTGTGTGTGTGTGTGTGTGTGTGTGTGTGTGTGTCGGTGCTCATTAATGCTTACGTCAGCTAAAATTTTTTTTCTGTCAGCAGAGGTTTGATGCAGTAGAATGCCTTGAGGCGTCTGATATCCTCTGAATGACTGTGTGTGTGTGTGTGTGTGTGTGTGTGTGTGTGTGTATCCTTGCGTATATGCAAGTATGTGCCTTTCAGTGTGTGTGTGGGAGGATGCATATGCCTGTGTGTGTGTGTGTGTGTGTGAGCAGTGTAACAGTGAACAGATCCCAGGCTATAAATATCGTGTCCTCTAGCTGAGGCCGAGCTAAAAATAGGCACACAGCTCACGCTGCCACCTGGTGGACGACAGCAGAATGAACTCAGGAACCAGAGGAGATTTCAGGTTTGCTTTATTTCCCCGTACAAAATTATATTAAAAAAAATGAGAAATTGAGCATCTAATCTTTGTGTGTGGGGTGAGAAAGGAAATTTTAAAAATGTCTCACCCCAAAAGAAGAGGGGAGCTAGGCAACAGAATGCAAATTACATCAAACGTTAACATGGAGGAGAACGAATAAAATGCATATTTAAGTAAAAGGAAATAAAAACAGTAAAGAAAATAAAATTGAATAATTAAAATAGCTCTGATGCATGAGAAAGAGTGTGTTCTTTTACTGGTAGAGTGTGTGAGTGTGTGTGTGTGTGTTGATAAAGACGGGGAGAGAATGAGTGTTGTGTGTGTTTAAGGACTTTAATTAAAATTCTTCATTCCACCAGCATGTTTTGTCTCATCCTGGTTGGGAAGATTGTGTGTGTGTGTGTGTGTGTGTGTGTGTGTGTGTGTGTGTGTGTAGAGCGACAACGGTCAACCAAACTATTCATGTTGCTAATGGCAGCCTCAGGGAGAGAGAGAGCCATCTGCGCCTCTGCTGTGTGTGTGTGTGTGTGTGTGTGTGTGTGTCACACACTACTAGACTAGCTGGTTTATTTACTGCTGATCCTTAATTTAGTGGTTTACAGTCAAAGCAGATGAACGAGAGAGATAAAATAGTAACACACGCCTGAACACACACACACACACACACACACACGCCGGAGTGGCTCTGACACACTCCACTCCACACAGTCAACTCTGTCACATCACAACACACTTGTGAGCTAGGTGTAAAGTGTGTGTGCATGTGTGTGTGTAGGTGTGTGTGTGTGTGTGTGTGTGTGTGTGTGTGTGTGTGTGTCTCAGTCCAGCCCAGCAGCTCTCCATCTCCTCAGGGGGTTTGACTTTAGCTGCTCCTAATTTCAGACATCAGCTGTCTCTCTCTCTCTCTCTCTCTCTCTCTCTCTCTCTCTCTCTCTCTCTCTCTCTCTCTCTCTCTCTCTCTCTCTCTCACACACACACACACACACACACACACACACACAAATCCAAGTCTTCCTGTATAGATCTCCTTCCCTTTTGGATGCATTCTCCCTCTCACTCTCTCCACACACACACACACACACACACACACACACAGTATTTGTATCAGTTGGGAATTAGGCTACATTAGTGGCACCATTTAAAGATTTAAAGGTGCTGTGTGTCACATTTTAACATCAATAAATCATCACCACATCCATTTTGAGACTTTAGTATAATTCCAGTAAACAAACCAGAGCATCAGTGGTCTCTCTCAGCCTCTACTCTGCATCCTCCATAGTTTCTCCACCTGGTGGATCTGGAGGGAAATCTGCTGGATCGCTTTACGGCACAAAACAGGAAGAGGTTCTTCTTCTGTTCTTCCAGAGCAAACGGAGCTAAAGCTGAAAGAGTTTCTGGCAGCAGATGGTGGAAGGAGGGAAAGGAGCGATGGAGAAATCACTTCCAACATGTTGATCCTCTTCAGGGAGGGGGGAAGGAACGGGGCTGATGGGAAATGTAGTCTTAATGTGGAGAAACACTAGCACTAACAATACTACTGGTGTGAGATAGACAAGACCAATCAGCTCCAACATGCTCTCATTTGTTTACGGTAATTATACCAAGATGTCACAATTAATTTGACAATGATATATTGATGTTTAAAAATGCAACACGCAGCACCATTAATAGAAATATGGCCTTGTTTTATCATCTGTTTCTGCAGATGTCACTGGGGCGATGGAGCTCATTTGTTGTCTGGAAAGAGAGGAAATAATGACCACACATGTTTGTGTTGCAGAAAAATGCAAGTTCAGACAACTTTTTTTCTCTCAAACCCACATGAGTGCCTGGACTTGGGTTTTTAATGCCATGAAAACATATTTGTAGTCATAATATTTCTTCTTCTTCTTCTTCTTCTTCTTGCCAGTACAGTTCCTGGCCTCCAGCCTGTGGCTGTTTGGGGAAACCTGAACGCTGCTCGTGTCTTTCCTCTAACTGTTTGTCATCTTATTGGTTTTTTTTTCCATTTTCATGTTTCATCCGTACAATTTGTATTTTATCTCTCTTTTCAATTTTTATCATATGTGAACATTGAACCTATTGAAATTATCTCTGATTACTAACTTCCTTTTAGGCATTTTCAGGTAAGTTGTTTGTACTTGTGGTTTATTTTACTGAAGTGCAACAAGTGTGAAATGTTGCATAATGTAAAATATAATCTAAATAAATATTTAACCTAAGAAATAAAATGAAAGAATGTATAAAATAGTTTACAATTTGGAAATTCAGCTTTTTGCCCTTTATGTTGTTCTTTTGAATATGTCTTGAATATTTCTGCATATTTTGTATATTTTACATATTGTGAAACTATTATGTTGTCTGCCATGCATTTTCCTAATATAGCCTACATGGACTGGCTTCAGGATGGGCTTGTGTTTTTTTCTGGGGGGGATCGTTTACACGTTAGTCGCCATGGTAACACCTCCACCAGTTGCCTTTAGCATAAATCACATAAAGCGGTGGGGGCTCCGGTCCCGGGCCTGACAGGGAGGAGCGGAGAGGAGAGGAGAGGAGAGGAGAGGAGTGGAGAGGAGAGGAGAGAGGAGGAGGAGGAGAGAGGAGGAGGAGAGGAGAGGAGAGAGGAGGAGAGGAGTGGAGAGGAGAGGAGGAGAGGAGAGGAGTGGAGAGGAGAGGAGAGGAGAGGAGGAGAGGAGAGGAGAGGAGAGGAGAGGAGAGGAGAGGAGGAGAGCCGAGAGGAGAGGAGAGGAGAGGAGGAGAGGAGGAGGAGAGGAGCGGAGAGGAGGAGAGGACAGGAGAGGAGATGAGAAAGGAAGAGAGGAGAGGAAAGGAGAAAGGAGGAGAGGAGAGCAGAGGAGAAAGGAAGAGGGGAGAGGAGAAATGAGAGGAGAAAGGAGGAGAGGAGAGGGGAAAGGAGGAAAAAGGAGGAGAGAGAGGAGAGACAAGGAGAGGAGAGAAGAGAGAAGGAGAGGAGAGAGAAGGAGAGGAGAGAGGAGGAGGAGGAGGAGAGAGGAGGAGGAGAGGAGAGAGGAGGAGGAGGAGGAGAGAGGAGGAGGAAAGGAGAGGAGCGACCTGTTCCTGGAAGCTTTGTTGGGACTGTTTACCATCCAGTTTCTACGAGCTGCTTTTCCCCCCGACCGGCTCCTCTTCCTCTAAACCTTCCCTTTAAGGTTTCTGAGAACTACGAGTCACATAACTATACATTACAGACTGACAGACACACCACCGACCCACACACACGCACACACACACACACACACACACA
>NC_136012.1:26016206-26018706 GCF_048128805.1 Centroberyx gerrardi
TGCAATATGAAATATGTGATTGCATCTGTTGCTGTTAAAAGCAAAATACCTTCCAATACATCAGTTCAAGGCAAAATTAAACATTTCAGACAGTAATTTTGTTTTTCTGCGCTGTATGCAGGGTTTGTTTTTCCAAATTTGTGTCTTTTACCATTTTAAATGAGAGAAAATATCATCCAACGCGGGACTAACGCAATGGATCACTGCACTGAATGCCTTTGTGTGTGTGTGTGTGTGTGTGTGTGTGTGTGTGTGTGCATGCAGTGTCCTTTTAGCATGTCATCTTCTACACAGCATGTTCTCATCATGCTGTGTTGTCAAAATAGCATGACTATAAACACACACACACACATACACATATTCTGCCACTCCCAAACACATTCAAGGGCACGCATCTTACACACACTCACACACACACACACACACACACACACACACACACACACACAGGCAGGCATGTCGATGATTTGTTACCTGTAATCAGTGACACGTGAGGCTGCAGATAGACAATAGGTAATAACCAGAGAGAGCTCCCTTCACCTCTCTCTCTCTCTCTCTCTCTCTCTCTCTCTCTCTCTCTCTCCCTGTATTCCTAGAAAGAGGTAAATCCCGCTGTGACCTTGCTCCGTTCGATTCACCCTGACCTCCGCCTCACTGAGCTGTAAAAAAAATCAAATAAAAAAAAGGATAAGTGGCTATCTGTCTTCGAACAGGAGGAGGAGGAGGAGGAGGAGGAGGGAGAGGAGGATGACAGGAAGAAAAAGCAGGAGGGAGAGGGATGAGATGAGGAGGAGAAAGATGAAAATGAGGCGGAGAGGGAGGAAGAGTAGAAGGAGGATGAGGGGGAGGTGAAGTGGAGTGAGGGAGGGGGAGGAAAGAGGAAATGGAGGAGGAGGAAGAAGGAGGAGGGAAGAAGAGGAGCGGATCAAAAGGAAGGGAGGGGAGAGTAGTTGGGAGAAGAGGAGGAGGAGGAGGAAGAGTAGTGGGAGAAGGAAGGAGGGGGAGAAGAAGAGATGAGATGAGAAAGAGAAAGAGGAGAAGGAGGATGAGGGGGAGGAGGATGAGGAAATGAAGGAAGGAGTGAGGGAGGAGGAGGAAGAAGGAATGGAGGGACAAGGAGGGAAGAAGACATGGAAGAAGAAGAAGAAGAAGAAGAAGGGGAGGAGGAGGAAGAAGGAATGGAGGGACAAGGAGGGAAGGAGAAGGGGAGGAGGAGGAAGAGGAGTGGATCAAAAGGATGAGAAGAAAGAGTAATTGGGAGGAGAAGAGGAGGAAGGTGAGGAATAAGTGAACAAAGAGGATTATGAGGAGGAGAAGGAGGAGAAAAAGGATGAGATGAGGAGGAGGAGAGGGATGAGAGGAAGGTGGAGGAAGAGGAGGGAGGAGGAAGAAGAGGAGGAGGTCATCTTTTATAGCTAAACCCATTAAGACCCTGTCAATATTAAGATGGGGTGAACAGAAGGCAAGATAGGAAGAGAGAGAGAGGGAGAAAGATAGAGAGAGATAGGTAATGAATGGGTTGGAGGGCGAGAAGAAAGAGCAGAGGATCAGTGAAGGATTCCAATATATCAATATGAGAGAGAGAGAGAAAGAGAGAGAGGAAGAGAGAGAGAGAGAGAGAGAGGGAGAGAGAGGAAGAGAGAGAGAGAGAGAGAGAGAGAGAGCTGTAGTGATTTTCTGCTGCTGGCCTTGACTCCAACATCATATTTTATCCCTAAACCAGCGGCGATATGTGACACGTTTTCCCAGTAAAGGGAGGTCAAACCATTTCATTAGCATCCTGCCCAGTGGGCCGCGGTGCTGCAGCCTCATAAAGACCCAGAGACCCCCATTCCACCCCCCCCCCCACCCCCCACCCCCCCCTCCGCCCCGCCCCGCCTCCGCTGAGCGCCACATGCCTCCCGGGCTGACGGGATGGGCGGATATTACGGGTTTCACTCCAAAACGCCATAAATTCATCTTAGGAAAAATGTCACTAGCTGAATTTCAGTCAATATTTCAACAACAGAGACGGTTCAAGCCTCAAAAATGCAACTATTTTGTAAGTAAAGGCCTTTAGATGGCTCATAATTTCAATAGTTGCCCAAAATTTGCTTTAATTTCATGTCAGGAATCATTTTGTAAGAGTAGCCGTTCTTCAAATGGTGGATATTTCCTTTTGGAACGAAAAAAAAGTTTTGTTAGCAATACTGCTTTATGTTGGATTTAAATAAGGTTTCCGTTATTTTTCAGTTTAGGTTATTTATTTGCAGATATAATGATTAAGAACCTTCTGATTTGAAGAAACTTCTGATTTGCTAACATGAAGAAAACTGGAAATTCAGAATAAATAACCCGGCATGGTTCTTAAAAGGTTATTTTAATGCTCCTGATTTGGGACATTTCAGGTTTTGTTAGGAATACTGCTTTATGTTGGATTTAAATAAGGTTTCCATTATTTTTCAGTTTAGGTTATTTATTTGCAGATATAAATGATAGAATCTGAAAACATTTAGAGAAG
>NC_136012.1:26028706-26033706 GCF_048128805.1 Centroberyx gerrardi
AGAGGTAACTGTTTGAAAAAATTGAACTTCAATACCCAGAAATCCTGCGCGGTGAGGTCAGTGAACGCCACACAGCTCGCTCGTGTTTACCAAACCAGCCGGTCTGTGATGCTTTATACCAAAGGAAACCAAAGAGACGAGAGAGGAGGAGATCTAACGTCGGTGAGTCCAGCTTTCTCTGCTGCTGTTTAGGACAGTGGTTCTCAACGTGGGGTCCGGGGACCACCAGGGGTCATTCGGGGGGTTCCAGCGGGTCCCCAGCAAATTGATGAATTCTCCACCATTATTTCATTTACAAGAATTTAACACAATTAGAGAATGTAGACTAATGACTGTTTTGATCATATAGTTTCTCTGTTTTCTCTCAACCTACAATACAGATAGTCATAGAATTCTGGACAAAATCATATCTAACAATAAAAAATATTCACGGCTTTGGGTTCAAGAGACAAAATCTCATCAAATGGGGGTCTGTGGCTCTAATGTGGACTAAATTAGGGGTCCTTGATATGAAAAAGGTTGAGAATCCCAGGTTTAGGAGACAGTTTGGAAATCAACAGTGTCTCAATTAGAGGGGATGGAACGCTCTTCTCTTCTGCAGCTCCACTTTGTGATTTAGGCTGATTAAACAGGTGTATTTTTTACATTAAAATCTTGCCTACAGTGCAGCTTTAGCTAAACTCTTTGACCCCACTCCACTCTCTTTACACATGTTATCAGATCGGTATCAGTGAAGACAGACAGTGTGTCAGCATGTACTGTCTGCTTTCACCCAGATTCGCCCTTATATAGCCACGCTTTCCCAGGCAAAGTGCTACTCAGCAAAACAACTTCAGACAGAAATGGTAACTGAAGATTTTTTGTTTGAAGAGAAGACATTTATTTTATTAGTTTTTCGGGTGGTAACAATGATTCGTTTTTAACAGCTCTCTCTCTCCTCTCTCTTGGTTTCCAGGGAGGAATTTGTTTATTGGCTGCGACGGTGATGAAGCTGTAAACGCCTGTTAGTGCGGCTGTAATCCCCGGGCTGGATCAGGAAGCGTTTAAACCTAAGCCCGTTTCTTACTCTGGGCTTTTTGGAACAAGGCTTCGCCGCATGCTTCCGCTGGCTGCCTGCCAGACTGCTCTCACACACACACATGCACGCACACACACACAAGACACGCACACACACACACAGAAACATGAACGCACGTGCACACATAAATACATGTAGGTGCCACACACAGACAGGAATAGTTGTATGCACGTTAACACAGACGCATGGTATCACATACATGCAGATAAGCATGTAAACATGTAAATAAACAACAAACAGGTGCAATACTTCCGTAAAATTTTATGCATGTTCCAAAATGAGACAAGCACCATTTGAAAAATTGACGCCTTCTATTACAGAATGATTGACCGTACAAAGTTAAGACAAATGATGGTACTTTTTTTTTAAGGTTAGTAGGTTAAATCCTGGGTTGACAAAATGATAATATTTGAACAGACTGGATCCTGTAAGTTTTAGAGATATCAAATGATGAACTTAAAGGACTACACTAACTTTTTGGGAAAGTTTTTGGGCTTGTTAGTCAATCAATTTTACATGTTACGATAAAAACATGCCACCAAAATCATCTCTTGTGTCTCTGGTAGGTATTTCTGTCCTGTGCACATGCTAATACGTTAGCATACAGTAGGTTAAGTGCCTATAGGAAACTAGCATTGTGTAACGTAAGGAGATAGACCTTTTAGAGTTGGTGTTGGTTTTTTCCTGCCAATCCTCTCGTCACTTAAAGTGAACCAACGGGCAGATTTCCCAAAAAGTTGTTGTACTCCTTTAACGTGATGATTTTCTTCCCCCAGGTCATTACTGTAGGCAGCATTTTAGAAATGAAGCCGTCATATTCATGCACATATACACATATCGACACAAATGCACATACACTGAACGTACAAAGGGTCATCTTCCTGATATTGAGTTTTTGCACAATCCACATCTCAAGTGTCTCAAAGCTTAAAAATCCTTCTTTAACTCGCCTGCTTCTCTTTGTCTGCATCTCATCCTTTTTGATTGGTGTAGATTTAATAAGGGAAATCAATAAGGCATAATGGCTTTCACCTGGATTCACTTTGTCAGGTTCTGTACACACACAAGCCTATCTTGTGATGTGCTCGTTTCTTCTTATTGTGTTTTTTTTTGTCTTTTGACGCCCCATAAAGCACTTTCCTGTTTTCTTAAGAACACACTTCCTAAATCTGTTTGACTCAACATAATGGCATGCACACACACACACACACACACACACACACACACACACACACACACACACACACAGGTGTAGTTCAGAGTCTGTTATAAAAAGGCTTACATGTCAACAGCAGACCTACCGTTGTTCCTAAACAGAGCTGTTTACAGTGTAATCAGCCGCATAAAGGATCTCAACTAAACCCCAAACAGCTCCGGCCCTGATAGGGGAGATGCTGATCTAATCGCAGACTATGGGAACCGAGCCTGCAGTATTGAGTCAACAATTTACCTTACGGATTTTATTTTCCTAAACTAAATCCAAGGGAAAACACAAAATATCACATGATAGCATATATTACTGTCAGGTTGTGTTTTATTTTGAGGGGGAAAAAAAAGCTGATCCAAATTGTTGCCCCCAGGCTTTTCGCTTGCATCATTTCATTCAAAAAAAAATCCTTTCTACCTTCTTTCTTCTGCTCATATTTCCTCTTCAAGCGCTTCTGATCATTCTAAGGAAAAGGGATTTTATTCTTCCTTATTATTGGTTTGCTGTCATGTTGGTGATGTAGGATTTGAAGCTTGTTTTACTGTTGCACTCGTTGTAAGTCTCTCTGTATAAGAGCATCAGATGACTAAAATGTAAACATGTACCTTGGAAACTAGCCACCTACCGCTGTGTGCACTGCCAAACTGGCTCTGCTGAATGTATTATAACAACGAGATACATATTCCTCATTGGTTCTCAATGGAACAAAGATAATTACATTGGTAAGATGCCTTCAAGGTAAGCTGGCAGTGCATTTTCCAGATAGGCCTACTGGGTTTGGATCAAAAGTTAAAGTAAGTTGAAAGTTATTAGTCCATACACCTAATACTGTATGTATCCCAGGTTCTCAGAGTATAAGTGTGTCCTTAAATCATAAAAAATGACTCGAGCACACACTGGTCTTCTTGCTACTTCACTTTATGTGGAAATAATTGGCAAGGATCTTTATCGGGGCTGTGAAGGAGCAAGAATAATTGTGTGCTTGAGTAATTTTTTATGATTTAACGTTGCTTGGAAGTTGAAATGTGAGTTGGTGGCATCAGGACAACAGTGGAATTTAGTTGTGTGACTTTATTTTGTGACCCTGATATGTATAATGCTTCATACATGTTGGTTTAATGTGTTAAAATTAAATAAATAAATTCTATCTGAAAGCCATGCCATCCATCCACCAACTCACCCACCCATCAATCGATCCATCAGTCAATCAATCTCATTCTGAACATTTCAGTTTCTCACCACACCTAGTCCAAACCACAGCTGCAGCTTGTTGCACTGATTTTTTTTTTTTCCCATGTTCCCAACCTGTTAATTACCTGCCTGATAAACAAGTTAGCTAACAGCAGAACCGGGCTGGAACTGAGCCGACTGGTGGGAACATTCCTCTTTTTACTGCTGTTATAATGGATGTTGTGGATGGTATTTGTGGGACAAAGCATTGGCATGTTGTGTAAGTATGAGGTGGCTCTCTACAGCGGCCTGACTGCAGTCAGTTCACTGTGTGAGCCTATGGAAAAGTATAGGGAGCAGACATGAACACTGTAATGAAAATCTCTGTCATAATGTATAAAGTGCTTACAAAACAATGTAAGTACAACTTTCATCAAGTGCTAATATAATGTTGTTGTGTACTTGCAGTGCTTCTCTATAGCAGTAATACCTGAGAGGGCACTTTATTGTGATTATGGGTGTGATGGAGATGTGTCTATTCATAGTCCCATGATGTCACGTGCATTTCCTACCAATATGGTGCTTTACAATACACACAGCTCATTGGCTGATGTGGCTGCTTTGATTATAATCACCTGTTATTTTCCTACCAAGGTGGCCGTGTGGTGATATAACAGAATACTATGAATATGAGGTACAAACTGTCGCCAAGTGCCCAATAATCACATTAAAGAGTGTCATCAAGAGTATTATGCCACAACATTTGTCCACACATACTGTCCAAAAACTTTTATACAATGCAGTATACATAGGCTAAGGATCTTTCATTCGAAGTAACGCTCCTTCTGGTAGCCATTTGATGTCCTTAGCTCTTGGCAGCAATGGTGAGAACAGCTGATTGTAACTTAGGCTACAACTCATCACTGATACATTGGATCAATTTTGTGTTTTGATAATGTCAGCTTGTTAACCATATCTGGTTAGCTAACTATCACTATTGTTAACACATCTGATTTGCTCACTAGCTAAAAGTTATGTGGCTAGTAGTTTTGGCTAGCAGTTGCATGCTAACGTTATTGTTTTGCTAAATGAGCCTGCTGGCTAGTTAGCTAGCTAACAGTTTGTTCAGGTTAACTGAGCTGACTCTTCTCAAGCTACAACTCAGAGTGTTTTGGAGTAGAGACTAGGGCTAAAGACAAGACAGTTTACTGTGTCACAGTAACCAAATCCACCTTATCACACTATTCACTTTTACTGAGAACGTTACTGAATGGATCTACAGCCACACCACAACAAGTCGACTCAGTTCTCTCTGTTTTTCTAGCCTGGTTGTTATTTGCATACAGCCAATTCTCCAGTGGACCCACATAATGGCACCAACTGTAAGCTTCCATGTAAAAATACAATACAATTGCAATCTCCCTGGTTACTAGAATATAAACCATCTAGCCATTTATTATGAGAATTATTAGCATTGTTGGAACATGTCTTTAAACAGTCCTATTGCTTGCCTGAAGCTACCCATTGTATAACACAGGTTAATGC
>NC_136012.1:26038706-26041206 GCF_048128805.1 Centroberyx gerrardi
CCTGTTCATTATTACCTAACCCAATCAAAAAACATAAACAATGCACCACATAAACTATGTTTTGGTGGATTTTTGGAGACAAAACATCATTTTTCGTTTGCTGAGGCGCTGTCCATGGTGTTGAAAGGTGCAGTCACTAGGTGTGCTAAGCGCTGAAATAATTGTCCCCCATCCTGATGAAAACGCCTATGGTGCATGCATAAGCGCATACATGTGCACGTGCATGAACTGAAGGGTCCCGGTTTGGGGGTTTGAAAATGTGGTCACCCTAAGCTAGGTAGTAGCTTACTAAATAGTAAGCTAGCTAACTAACATCCCTGCTAAATTCAAGCAGTCGTAAGTAACTAAATAAGTAAAACTTTATTTGTATAGCACCTTTCAAGACGAGTGTCACAAAGTGCTTTAGTAGTTGTTCCCAAGATTGTTAGCTAATTTGATAACTGTTAAGTCCTCACTAGTTTTATATAGGCTAACAGATGCCAATCTTCTGAGTAGTTTCCCACCCCAACTGTTCAAAATGGCTGCCGTGTGATAAGATCAATTGTTGAACTTTTTGCTGTCATCACCCCTCGACGGCCAATCAGATTTATGCGCTTCCTCATTTCCTTAGTGATGTGATTTAGTTTCATGAACAATAGCTTTACCTGGCAAGCAGCCTACAGTTGATTACTGCCATCCAAAACTTCCCAGTTCTCTACGACTTTTATTTGAAAGACAACAGCAGTAAAGTTCAGCAGTCTGGCCGTTTGGGGTTAAAGGAATAGTTCACCCAAAAATGAAAATTCTGTCATCATCTACTCACTCTCATGCCAAATGAAACACAGGTGAAATTTGTTAGTCCATATAACACACAGGGAGGTTGCCAGCACAACTTGGTAGCAGCCTTCTCCAAAACAACTGAAGTCAATGGGGACCGGTTCTTTAGAGCTCCAAAACAAAAACAGCCAAACAATCACACTGAATAGAAAGACCTATACACCTTTATTTGTTGCAAATCAATCAGCTGTAGTTAAGATTTGCACTAAATTATGGTGTAAATATACTGTAGGTCTTTCTGGAACTCTGAAGAACTGGTCCCCACTGACTTCAGTTGTTTTGGAGAAGGCTGCTATGGAGTCGTGCTGCAGCCTCCCTGTGTGTTATATGGACAAACTTCACCTGTGTTTCAACTGGCATGAGGGTGAGTAGATCATGACAGAATTTTCATTTTTGGGTGAACTATTCCTTTAAGTGTGGCAGTTTTATCTTTTGCACTTAACACTTTTGCGGTGATGATTTCAGCAGTGAGATCTGTTTCGAGTCAGATTCAGTCAGACAAAGGTGATCTTACAACTTAGGTGGCTTTCGGGAAAGATGGTACAGTAGGCCTTCATATCCATAGTCTCTCTCTCTCTCACGCACACACACACACGCACATGCACACACACGCACACACACACACACGCACACACAGACTCCATGTGACATCGGCCTGTCCATGCTCTATTTGACTGTTGGTTGTAAACAAATAAATGGTGAATGGCTGGATAAAGGGCGAGGGGTGTGGTTTATATACTACTATGAAGGGAAATCACACACACACACACACACACACACACACCCACCAGCCTGCCCGTGGCTGTGTGTAATGAACAGATGTAGGGCGGGCTGCATGTAGGCTGCCCTACTTCCTGATGCAGATCAATATCACTGTACATTACACTTTAGGGCTTTCCCATTCAACTTCAATGGTGAAACGGGACTGGTGACCTCCGGTTCAATCGCATGTAGTAATATATATGTGTGTGTGTGTGTGTGTGTGTGCGTGTGTGTGTGTGCGTGTGTGTGTGTGTGTACTGGAATTTTGTGTTTGGATGTGTGCATGCATGTGTTGTAGGTGTGTGTTTGTGAGTGTGTGTATGTGTTGAGTGAGCGAATGTGTATATGTGTGTTATTGAGTTAAGGAGTGTGTATTTGTGTGTGTTTGAGTGCATGTGCATGTCCGTGTGTGTGTGTGTGTGTATTTGTGTTTGATGTTATGTCGGCTCAAAAAAATGACCTTTTGAGTGTATTTTTTCTTTTTTTCTTTTGTGTGTGTATTTGCTTGCACATGTTGTGTGAGGGAGTGTGTATTTGTGTGCGATGTGTATGTGTGTGTGTGTGTGTGTATGCGCTGTTGTGATGGTGTGTGTATTTGTGTGTGTGTGTTCCTCTGCTGCCTCTCATTGTCTTATCAGGTTAAACTCTGATCTGGTGTCTGCTTATCAGTAACAGGAAGTTATAAGTTAACCAGAGAACTGGAACGATAATATGATGAAGAATCCTTTTGCACATTTAAAAATCATTACACATTTTTTTTTACATTCTTTTATCCTGTTTATATATGTTTTGCATGTGGAAGGCTGTTGTGAAATGTCCAAACAAATTTCCCCTCAGGGACAAAAAAGTTTTGATTGATTCATTGATGGATTGATTTTAGCCATTTAGCTCATATACAGAGCGTGAGAGGAGGAAAAAATAC
>NC_136012.1:26046206-26048706 GCF_048128805.1 Centroberyx gerrardi
GATTTTCCTGTTTCTGTTTCCACTTTCACTTTTACATTTTGCTATGATTATTCCTAGTGCTACAGTAAAAAAAAAGCCAAAATAAGAATAATAAGAAGAACCAAAATAATTAATTTGAATTCTGAGCAAAAAACAAAAAATACTCCATACAGGAACACGTTGCCCTGCAAAGCCAAAGAGCAATAACTGCATGAGTGATAAAGCAGAAAAATGACATCAAAGTTTAGTTCTCGCCACAACAATCCACTTTTGTTGGTACAAAACTGGACTGTTTATCATTTAATAGTATTTATGAGTATCATTTTTATTGATCTGAAAGCTAAATAAAAACACTTAAGTACAGTTAGTGACACCTAGCAGACGGGTGTTAAAACCCCTGGGCTACAGAACAGGATTCACTGTCGGTGTTTTAGGAATGGCTCGTCCTGATTGGCTGACGCTGTCGCCCGGGAACAGAACAGGAAGTAGACTCTCTTTAGATTGACAGGTGTATGAGCAGCAGCCAATCAGAGCCAAGGTCAGACGGTGAGAGGGGCTGCAGGCCTGATGGGGGAAGTAGGACTTGTCATGTGGTCGCTAGGTCGGAAATGTGTGTGTGTGTGTGTGTGTGTGTGTGTTTGTGTTCCTGTTGGATATGTGTGTATGGTGTCTAACTGTCCTGCCAAAGAATTCAGGGGTAAAAGTGGTGAACAGTTCAATGTGTGTGTGTGTGTGCGTGTGTGTGTGTGTGTGTGTGTGTGTGCAGGGTGAGGTGCTAAGAGCTTTGTCACAACTCCCACAATTCAAAGCATGCTAAGTGTTTGAGCTTCATTTTAACCTCAGTTGAGTATCTTTCTTCTCATAACACTGACCCCCCCCCCCACACACACACACACACACACACACACACACACACACACACACACACACTCCCTCCCCCTCTCTTGATTTCAATTCAAATTCAAAGAGCTTTAATGTCACGACTGCTAAAAATAGCACTATTGACCTTATTCCCACAGCGGCCCTCGTGGTGGAAACTCTGCCTTGAAGACTGGATAATAAACTGTTACTTCAACACACACATCAGGATTTCACTTAGACCCAACAGTTAGCAAATTAGCTAACAATCTTCGGAACAATAACTACAACAACTGCTTAAATTTAGCAAGGAAGTTAGCTAGCTTACTGGTTAGTTAGCAGGCTACATTCCAGTAGCTACCAATATATATACCTTTAAAATATGAACCTCAGTCCCTCTGGATTCTTGAGATTCATTTATTTTCTAACACATTTTTAAATGGGGAATCCTGTTAAGTGATAAATATTTGACACCCCAGCTGGGCTGCACCAGCTCTTCCAGATAATTTCCCACCCTCAGTGTGATGTAAATTCAAAATGGCCGCCCTATAAGGTCTATTGCGGAAGCAGTTTATAGGCTGATGTATAATGTGGAATAAATATATTAAAAACCCACTGAGAAATTATTAGTCTCTCTCTCTCTCAGTTCCAATTGAAATTCAAAATTGATTTATTGGCATGAATGTCAAAAATTATTATTCAATTAACATTATTATTATATCAGTGACATAGAAAGAAATTATTAGTCTCTCTCCACTTCTCTCTGTTTTTCCTCTCTCTCTGGACCTCTCTTCCCACATAACACGCAACTCCCTCACACACACACACACACACGCACACACACACACACACACACCTCCCATGGTGAGTGTGTAACTTCCTACAGTCCAGGCTGACAGTCATTTAACCTCGGAGTGACTTACAGCTAGAGGTCTGAAATAGAAACCTCTCAGCCGTGAACAGGCGTGTGTGTGTGTGTGTGTGTGTGTGTGTGTGTGTGTGTGTGGGGGGGGGGGGATAAAAGACGTGTTATTTTCTATACATCTGCATGTCTGATTGGGAACAACACACTTGTCTTACTGTTCAACACATGGTAAGTTAACAGCAACACGCTTAACACGTGTAGGAAAAGCATATCTTATCATTAACTTGCACTCATTAGATCACATCCCTATTATAATTCCAGGTTCCAAGTTCCATTAGGTTTAAACGAGTATGCTGACTTAAAAATGCACAATTTAACCCTCACTGGCAGAGGAGCAGAATGCACGCTCAATATACAGACTGTTACCTAAATATACAAAAAGGAAAAGTTGCACGCTCTTCTCTGGATTTGCTGACATTTATTATGAGCCAACGTCTCCGTGACATTGCCTTGATGAAAACAATGCAGCTGAAATATTTGTGTGTAATAATTGTCACCACAGTGGAGAGGTGTGTGTGTGTGTGTGTGTGTGTGTGTGTGTGGCTTCCCCAGCGATATTTAACCTTCACCAGATCTCCATCCCTTTATTTGTGGTCATCATTTTGGTTCCCCTCCTCATATCATACCAGCAGTTTGTACCTGTTTACTGTTTTCACTTTATTTGTTTTGTCGTTCCAGAGTGACTGATAAATGCTAGCTGGGATATGCTGATATTAACTGATATATTCTAGTATGTAA
>NC_136012.1:26053706-26056206 GCF_048128805.1 Centroberyx gerrardi
TACACCCAAACACATTTTATTTTATTTTTTTATTTAACCTTTATTTATCCAGGTTAGCCTCATTGAGATCAAGAATCTCTTTTTCAAGAGGGACCTGGCCAAGAAAAGCAGCACAAAGTTACAGACGCCACAACAAACATCTCATCACATTACAGCATTATACATGATCAACAAACATTCAGTGTTTCATATAAAAGCAATTTAAACTATGAGGAAAAACAATTACAATTTTCACCATCCTCCCTACCTTTAACCATTGTTTTAAAAACATTTAATGAGACCAGCTCCTGTAATTTCAGGTCCTTCTGGAGCTCATTCCAGGCCATAGGAGCTGAGAACTGAAACGCCTTTTTACCAAACTCTGTACGAGCCTTTTTTACATTCAGTACAAACAAGTTTTGTGAGCGTAAACGGCAATTTTTGTTCGTCTGCTGGACAATGTATGTACATAAATAAAATGGGAGTTGTTTCAGTATCGCCTTATAAATAAAAATATACCAGTGACTCAGCCTACGTAAAGTCAGGGATGGCCAACCCACTTTCCGATAGAGAGCACAGTGGTGAGTTAGAGATTTACAGTTTGTAACAAGCCTCAAGGCCTCATGATATACAGTGTGCAGACGCAACGAAGCCACAGGTGCATACATGTATAAAATGTCTCCATCTACTGCATACATCATTCCTATTATAAATGGAGGAATCTCAGTCAAATAATTAATACTCCAGCGCACACCAGAATTACTTAGATCAACACTTTTATTGATCGGCTACATAATAATAATAAAACCAAAGAGCGAATGGCGTGCTTTGTCAGGTTCGCTCTGTTCGACTGCCACCAGCTGTGCACCTAAAAAAGTCTGCTGATTAACAGAGAACATGTGCTGTTATTATGTAGCTGATCAATAAAAGTATGGATCTTAGTAATTCTGGTGGACATCATTTCGATCACTTAACTTAAAGTGATTTCATGAACCTGCAAACATCCACTTCGGATTTGGAATCAAGTCTCTATCTCCATTAGTTTCATAGTTATGGCTAAAAAACACAATAATCGTCTAAAGGTGGAAATCCCAGATCCGGATCACCGCCAAAATCAAATGAATTGTTCCTTGGCCCCCCTTCTGTGGCCCATCTGTCCACCAAGCTTTATGGAAATCTGTTCGTAGGTTTTTGAGATATCCTGCTGACAGACAGACAGACAACAAACTAACAGGGGTGAAAACATAACTGTCTTGGTGGAGGTAATTAATGTCTCAGCGTGCCTTATTAGGGCGAATGGTAACATCTGACCGCTACAGGTGTAAGTGTGTCCTAGTGGGATGAAAACCTCACATTTTTGCATGTTGAAGTGTGTGTCAAGTTAATGTGTTGCTGCCTAGGCATTTAAAAATGTGGGATTGTGCGGTAATTTTGTGGAAACTTAAAGCGTAATTGGAAACAAAAGTCTTGAGGAGATCCTTGTCATTGAAGAGACTCATGTACGGTATTGTCTTGATCAGACCCTCAAGGCCTCAGCCTGAACTGTCTGGAAGTGTGTGTGTGTGTGTGTGTGTGTGTGCTAATGTTTAATGTTAAATAAAGAATTTCATCCTGTGGACATATCTGCTGTGTGGGACGGGTTTGGGACGGGTGTCACTTGTGATTAGCTTTTACTTGTGCTTCTGATATCTGGTGCCTTCGAGTGACACTGGTGACATCAGTCAGAGCTGCACTAGGCAACATGTTTATGTAAAAATACACACATTTTATCCGTCTAAGTCACAAAGTGGGGCTGCAGCCACCACAGTGACGAATTGAAACTTCAGAGTGAAATCCAAAATGTCTCCTAAACAGCAGCAGAGGAACGCTGGACTCACCAACGTTAGATCTTTTCTGTCTTTTGGAGCTGATGATGCGCAAAGGTGCCTAAAATATGAAACATAAGCATAATTTGCATTGTTTCCACCACCTGAAACTGCTGGGGAGGTCTCTTCCAGCTCACACATTTGTAAATTAGATATTGTTTTTCCATGAGGTTTCCGGAGCTGTAGTGACCAATGAGCTGTTTCCAGCCAAAAGGGACATCATACATCATGTGTTTTTATCAGAAGCTGGCTGCAAGAAGCCAAAGCATGGGTGAGAATACTCCAAAAACAACCTGCAATATATGACACCAAACTAAGCGGGTCGTTTAGCCAATAGCATAAAATTGTCTATCTATCTATTAACCTTTATTTATGCTGGGAAAGTCAACTCTTTCTTGCTCTTTTCTAGCGATATCCTGCTTTACATACACACACACTCACACACACACACATACCACACATTCATAGTGTTCCTTGTTTACTAGCTGGTCTCCAGGCTGCAGAACAGACCATGCAACAGAAAATATGAACACATATGCAAATGTGCTTCCAAACATAGCAAACTTTTGTCATCCTTTTTGTTCTCTTCGTTTTCTTCCTCTTGTATGGTAAACACTGGAGGTGAAGTTGATCATTTGTCATCAGCTTTGTTCCTT